>NW_020955485.1:1016254-1017345 GCF_003031625.1 Empidonax traillii | reverse complement strand
GTTGGAGCCATATTTTAATACAATTACAATCTGATTTAGAAATTAATGTAGATTCCAGTTTCCCTGCTGGGACAAGGTAGAGACCATAGGAGTAGGCTCTAATTTTGCTAAGCTCATTTGATGGGATTGAGACAGGCATTGTGGGATTCACTCAGCCCAGAACAGCTGCATTTTACCTTCCATATCCTCAAGGAAACAGTTGATCACAAAAGAAGTGCAAGAATGTTCTTGCAGAAAATTAAAAAGAAATAAAGACAGGACAGTCTAGCTGTTGACTGAATGCAGCAGTGAAGATGGATGACTGGAAAGGCTAAGGAGTTAAGAACTATTTGAAGCACTCCTAGAGTGGGAGTCTCAGTGACGCTTCAGTAATGACTTGTTTAGGTTCCTGATGCCCTTCTCCCACTGTATGATTAAATAAGGAGACCTGGGCTGATGGAACACACCAGTCAAAGGAAGTTCCCACTGGGAACTACATACTCTGAAAACTTCCATAAATTGTTCTGTAATGTGACAGTTTCCAATTATGGATTTTCATAATAAGAGGCTTACTGGCAACCAGTAATGCAAGTTAACTGTGGAAATTTCTATTGCTTTTCTTGGCCCCTATGCACTTCCTGGACAGTGTGTGTTTTGTCCCAGGTGTACCATTCTGGGCTTTGAAAGTGTGTCAGAACATGTGTGGGGCTGTGACCCCGGGGAGGTGGCACTCGGAGCCCCATCAAAAGGAACAAAAAGCAAGTGAGGGGCTTAAGACATGAGCCCCAACATGTGAACTCCTGGTTGATTTGTTTGTTTCCTGCCTTGATGAGTTAGTGTTGATCACCAGTAAGAGATATTCTTAGACATGTGGGAAATAATTTTTATACAGTTCTGAAGAAAACTTCAAACCCTTGGGAGGTATAGGTATGCAAATATCTTGGATAGCCCTTCCAGTGCTTTTTGATTAGTTTGCATTGTCGACCCACTTTCCTCTTGTGGGCACGTGCGGGTACAGGCTTGTTTGGTTTGTGAAATGTTGAATAAGTCTTCAAAGAGTATCATTGTTTCCAGGAAATATGTTTTTCGTACATACTTGTATTGTTTAAAAA
>NW_020955485.1:747530-1015810 GCF_003031625.1 Empidonax traillii | reverse complement strand
AAATATCTTGGATAGCCCTTCCAGTGCTTTTTGATTAGTTTGCATTGTCGACCCACTTTCCTCTTGTGGGCACGTGCGGGTACAGGCTTGTTTGGTTTGTGAAATGTTGAATAAGTCTTCAAAGAGTATCATTGTTTCCAGGAAATATGTTTTTCGTACATACTTGTATTGTTTAAAAAAAAAAAAAAAAGAAGGGCAGTAATGGATAATACTTAGGTTTGTGCAAGCCAGCGGTGTGGATTTGCTTGGCATTGCAGCTTTCAAATGATACACACTCAGCACAAGTAGATTCTTTTCTGATTACATGCAAGCACTGTGTAATAATTACATCTTTAAAAATATATATTGATTCATGGTATTACTGTCATGAAGTTGCAAATGATCCAAAAGCCTGTCTGCTTCTTTACATCAGATACAAACTGGATATCTTTCTGCAGTAGTTTGCTGAAAATGCAGAGGTTTCAGAGAATCATACCTTTGAAGACGTAACTTTACGTTACTCTCTTCTTCTAATCCACTCCTCTTGAGTGATTTATTCTGGGGGCTGTGCATCATAGGTTTTATCCTGGCACCCATTCCTGTAGTGTTGCAGTGCCTGTGCACATTACCAGAAAAAGATGGCTGGGAGACATTTAAAAAAAAAAACACCAAAGTTAAACCAAAAAGAAAAGAACACACACGGCAAAAAAACGAAAACCAGTTCCAGTTAGTAGGGAGAGTTTTGCTGCCGGTGTGGATGGGGCATAATTTGATTTAAATGACTTTTGAAAAACAGTTCTCAAAATTGTTCCATGCATTTTCTTCCTGGCTACTGTTGAAAATATGGAGCCGAATATTTTCTGTGATGTTTCAAACCAATATGTTCTGGCAACCTCAGAGCTGGGCCCTGTGCATTGCACTCTCGTTTCCAGTTCGCTGTGGCCTGGAGTGCAACGCACAGCTCATGAGATGCACCAAAGTGGGAGGTCTTGCGAGGAGCAGGCAATACAAAGACCCAAGGTACAAGGAACATTTCACTGGGGTCCAGCAGGGAGGCTGCCAGTTCTAAGGGCCTCATTTATGAGAAGAATTTGCTGGTAGGAGATGGAGAAGCTGTGCGTGCCTCTTCGGATTTTGTGTGTGTGCAGGAGAAGGTTGATTCCTGGGCGTTGTTAAAGGCTTGATGCTGAACTGATTCTTTTGCGCGTCCCTCGGATCAGACTTCTCTCACTAGAGAGCTTTGCTGTACAGATGATGGGCTGTGGCCAAGTGTTCATCCCTGCTTACAGTGTGACTGCATAGAGCTGTACAGAAGAACAGCGTGTGGGTTGGGAAGCTGGGAGATGAAGTGTTCACTGTATCATTGCTCCTCCAGGGACTCCTGTGCCTTGGGGAATGTGTGTGGGAAGGTATTCTGAAAATAGAGGCTGCTTTTTTAGCACCAAATCAAATCCCAGGGGTGGTAGCAGGAGTGGAAAGTGTGGCACAAGCTTGTTGATCTGGCTATAATCATACACAGCTCTTTGTAATGCTGTTGGGAGTCCTTACCAGGTTGGCTTGCCTACAGGGGAGATGGTACAGTGTTCCCTGCAAGCGGATCAGGGACATTGTCCTTCCCCACATCTCTCTGACACCATCACCCTCAACATGTCTAAATACCACAGAGCTGCCCCGAAGTATGAATCCCCTCAAGCCCAGAGAGATATCTCTTAGAGCTATTCCCAGTTAATCCTTGGGAAAGGTTGTACAGACCTCCCAGGGCCTATTATGAGCCTTTACCAGCTCTGCTTTCCAAGCAGCCTGGGACAAGGCGTCAACTTTGAGCTCACGTATTTTTTCAGCAGGCTGCAAGGTGGCTCTTCCTTGGAGTTTCAGAGTGGTGTGATCCACAGTACATGGAGAACATGTGCTGAGCAGGGGACAGCTGCTCCTGACAACTTTTTGTTTTCCTGCTTTTCAGCAGTTGTTCAGGAATACAAAGGGCAGAAACACAGATGGAGCTGTTTACCCAGATGAAGAACCAGATGAAATGAACGTGTGGAAACATGGTCCTGATTCTAGGACTGTGTGTCCTACAGGCAGTGGTTGAAGAAGCAGATTTGGGAGAGATGGGTCCAAGGGAGATCACAGGGGTGACAAGAAGAGGAGGAAGGCAGGAGTAGACTCAAGGAGAGATAGGGTCAGAGGGAACTGTCTCCTAGTCAGTGATACTGGAGTGTAGATAAATATGTTTGGAAGCAGACTGTGGGTGTCCAGGGCAACGGGAATGGGGAGTTTTCAGGGGCAAATGACAGGTCAGAGACCAGATAGGGAGTGGAAATACATGGTGAGGAGACAATTCTTGTTTTGGCTTCAGGATTCAGAAAGGTCAGTCTTGAGAATTTTTCCTGTTGATGCTTTTCCACTTGTTATTCTGGTTATTTGTGCACGGTGGTAGGAGAAGGACTTAAGCTGGACTTGGAGGGAACACACTGTAATCTGGGATGCTTAGATACAGCCTGAAGCACAGGGAGAAGTTGAGTGAACAGCTCAGGAATGAGGTTTGTTGGTAGAAGCAGACTAAGTAGTGGGAAGAGGTAGCTGTTTGAAGATAGAGGTTTTTTTTTTCTGCAGTTAATTCTGCTACTTGTCCAGCTGCCTGACAAGCCTGGATGTAGAGCTGTCTGCTGTGTCTGCTCGGGTTGGACTAAACCTGGATGCTCAATCTGATTACCTGAATTATCTCTGCAGTAAAAACTCACTTTGCAGGTTAGTCTGAGCAGGATGCTGGGGAGGGCAGGTGAGATGGCTTTGAGGGTTTGACAGGTTTGGTGGTCATATTGTAGATCTGTCTCTATATTTTGTTTTCAAAACACAGGCCTTAGATTTCACTTGTTTCTCTCCCACTTCTCACCTATTGCAGTGGATGTGAGTCAGAGAAGACTCTGAAAACTCATTGTTTCCAAGAAGCTTTTGTGTACTCAGATCATTAGCCCCCTTGAATCCACAAGCTGGATGGCAGTGTAGCAACTGCTGTGACAGCACTGTGTATGACATCTGGGAACAACAGAGCCCACTAGGGAGGAGCCAGTAGCCTTTTTCTAATCAAGAGGGAGAGATTTTAATATGGATGTTTGTTTGGTTATTGCATCCAACATGATGCATGAAGTGTAAAGTATAATGTGCTGTTAATATAAAATAGCTATCCTGTGGGCTGTTAGCAATTGTTTCCAGTGATTTAGAATTAGAAGGTTGTAAAAAAAAAAAAAATCCAGCCCCAAACCACAACAAAAACCCTCAGTCTAACAATTTTAGATTTTTTTTAAAATTGCTATTTTAAATGTAATGCCATAACTGCTCCTACTGAGACTAGTCACCTTTACTGAGTTGTTGTCTTTGCCAGAGTTATTTGGTGTGGACGGGATTATGAAGAGAAGAAAGGGTGATTGAAGCAGGTGTTTCTTCTTCTATTGGAAGTGCCATCCTTTCATTATCCAAGGAGGAGCTAGAGCGAGCCAGCCTTTGTTTGGTTACTCTTTTCAAAAAAGCAACCTCTTCCTCACAATATTTATGGTAGCTTGGCTCTAGCATGTATGTATGAGCTGTGACAGCATCCTCATGTTAGCCAGGCTCCATTCCTACTCCCTCGTAAGGGAACGTTAGGGAATCAGCTTTTAAGTGAAGCCTGTTTAATATGGCAAAAGCTGGGAGACTAATAGATGCAGGTGTTCTCAGCATTGGTATGAAATGTGGTGTTTGTATTAGTGTTGGGGTAGCAACGGTCCTTTTAACGATGAGATGGTAATTTGGTCCAAGGCCCCTGTTTTCAGCTGTCTTCCCTTTGAAATAACCGCTTTCAACCTGTTTCTGAGACTTGTTGCTCAACTGCAGAGAGGACCAACAGCTTTGACCTAAACTTTGTCTCCCTACCCAGTATTGAGTATAATGACTTGTGTGTGGCTAAAGCAGAACTTGACCAAAATATTTTCCTGAAGAAAGGCATTTTACCTTGCTTTGCAAATCTCAGAAGGTAGGCCTGGGCTAACACCTTGTTCCCTTTCTAGCTGTTCCCATATTCAGTCCTCCCTGTTTAATGTGAGCTCCTTGCCCATTATGAACCTGTCCTCAGCTTATTCTCACTGGTAAATCGACTGCACCTTTTTGCAGCAGTGTGAGGAGCCTCTTTGTGCATCATCTGCCTGCCCCACTGAAGAGAGTTACCATTGATGGCTTGTCACTTCTAAAATCTTTTGGGCAAGTTACACATTTTGGGTTTGATTACTCATTAGGAGACATTTTACTGAGTTTTGACTGACTTACAGAGAAGAGGTGTTGTGCTATATAAACTTCATTCTTCCTCAGCATCCTTATGAAAATACTCTTTTTAATACCAGCATTTTGAGTGAGATGAAGAACTTAATTTTTATTGAATCTATGTCCAAAACAGCTGTAGTGAAGATGATCCTGCCTCCTTACCTGCCAGGTGCTTTCAGTGAAGGAGGTCGCTTTGCACAAGGTTCCATTGAAAACAGTGACCCTAATTGGAAAGTTTTAGCAGTTTTTAGCCATGCAAGGTGTATTCATCCAACTGTGTCTAGTCATCCATATCTCATCTTCAGATCTATGAGGATTCATGGATTGCTTGTAAGGATCAGAGATGAATAAGAAAGAAAAGCAAATCTATTAATGCCAGCCTTAAACGCTTTAGGCGCTTGGTGCATTTATTGGAAAGAGCCTGGGGGTCAATAACTCAAAGACTATTGAAAATCACTGATCTTGTTCAGTAGTTTGAGTGTACAGGCAAATGTCTGAGTTGTTGGCTCCTGCCACTGGGGAGGCAGCAGCAAAACCCCCACACCTGATCTGAGAGTAAACAGGCTGGGCCTTTGCCCTTGTATGGATGTGAGGCTTAGGTGGAAAGCTTGGATCTAACAGGACAGATATTTGGTTTTGGCAGAGAAAGCCATTTCTCCTGCATCTCAGGAGGTAACCCTTGTGCTTTCAGATGCACAGGTTCCCAGTTCAGTTTTCTGCTGGAACAATTTCCTCCTGAGTAAGGACAATTTGTTTGATGGCTACTTCAAGACTGGGCTGGATGCTCTGCTGTCCAGATTGTACATATCCATGCCAGGATGTTCTTGCCCATTAGCTGTTTTTTATTATATTTATGGTTGAAATGGGATTTTCGTTCAAAGATCTTGTGTTCAATCAGCTATGACTTTACAAACCAAACCAGTCACTTTGGGGCAGAAACTTGATGCTTGTTCAGTGATAGATGTTTGTTTAAAGTTGGAAGAAAACTTATTCAGCCACTATCTTAAGGATCAGACATTCAAATAAGCAATTGACTTTTGTTAAAATGCTTATTAAAACTTCTTTTAAATTACTATTAAAGAGAATTTAAAAATAAAACCATAAGGTTGACATGTGACTTGCCAAGTAGGAAGTTAAAGGTCCTAAAGGACCTAAGGGGCTTTAATGATGCATCCTGGGATGTTTGCATGTCAGTGGGGTCATATGCTGCATATGCAGCAAGGGGGAATTCTGTTTTCTGGGTCTGTGCAGAGTCATCTGCATTGGCAGGGAATGGGTCTCTGTACTGCACATATGTGATGGACTGAGCCAGTTGTGTATTTGATTTATTCTGTGTCTCTGGTCAGTACCAACACATTCTAGCTGTGTGTATTATGTCATGTTCAAGCTGCAGGAACATCAGAAGAAATAGATGCAATGTCATCAGATTCTGGTTTCTGAGATGCTACATGTAAAATGCTTATTCTGTCATGGTTGGATTTGCTGCTGCTCAGAGACAGAAGGATCCTGCCATTTGGAATCTGTGTGATGAGCTCATGTTGGCCAGCACCTCTGATCATCTTAAATGGAGTAATTGTATTCACTGAGCTCCCGGTTTTGTAAAGTCTTATGCAGCTTTCCAGTCTTGTGATATACAGCTTTCCTAAATTTTTGGTGTGATATGAGAAATCTTGGGTGAAATTCCCTGCTTTGTTATGTATGAAGTCAGCCTAAATGATCTGTCTTGGCCTTAAAAAGAAAACAAATCCTATTGCCCATGCCTGCCAGAATCTGGACATTTTGCTGCTCTGCTCTGCACGGAGGTCATGATTTTGTGGACTCTGGAAAACTTTACTTAAAAATCCATTTGCAAATCCTAAAGGAGATGTGTGGCCGGGGGCTTAGGTAGTCACAGCTGGAGTATCGTGCTGCTGGTGACAGCAGTGTGTGTCCTCTAGCTTGGGGGAAGCACGGCAATTTTAGCATCGAGCATTTAAAATAAAATCTGTGTCTGCTGCCTTCTTTAATGCCACATAAACTCTTCAAGCATAACCTTTCCAGGGCTACATCTTTAGAGAAGCATTTCCTATCATTAAGATATATTTGATGTTGTTTGCTGCTTTATATATAGAAAGCTGATTAATTTAGCACCCGAAACACATCTCACACTCTCCAAAGAACAACTTGGAGAGGAAAAGAAACACAGGCAAAGCCTGAAGGAATGGAAGAAAATGAACTCCTGCTGCAGTTGCACACTTGCACACATCTGGTGCAATTGAAATTTAAGAGCGGAATACATCCACATCTGACCGTGGTAGGGTCCAGACGTTACTGTTGACACTGGTTTTCTTTTTGGATAGGTACACTGGCAGAGTCACTAGCGTGTGGAGCCTTGTCAGCTCTCTAATCTAATTGACTGTTCTTGCCCAGACCATTGTGTGTCAGTATTTTATGTACCAAATGTAGCCAGCTTTAGTAATCAGACATTTTCCCACCTTCTGCCAAACTTTTCCCTTTTTGTCACAACTTAATGTTTGAGTCAAAATCTGCTATGGTAACAAATTATATACATGTTAAAAAATGAAAATAAAGACAGAAAGCAGAGTCACAAAAGGTAACAAGAGTTCAAAGGAGTGTCATCTGAGTTTTTTATTTTTAAAGACTTGAATTCAACCCCATTTTAAAATTGATTTTATTTCTATTTTGTATTGTGAAAAGCTTACAAAGAAATGGATACTGCTTGAAAGCATGGTTGTAACTCTGAATATGTAAAGCTCTGAAAGTATTCCCTGTACAGGTTTTATGTGATCTATTTTATTTTTAGTTACTAAACAATAATTTGTGGATCTTTTTGAATGTATTTGTCTTACTTGGAATGGTTGCCTTCAGCTAAGACCTGTTGAGGCTATTTATGTTATTTCTAGCGATTATGTAGATCAGTTAAAGTATGTTACCAGAAAGTTATTTTTCTTGTTTTATTGCATCTTTTAAAGGACCCTTTCCTTGCCTTGCTGGTGACATGAGTTGCTGCTGTCATGTACTGGGTTAGTGATGCTGAGGAGCAGGGACCTTGGAGGAGCATCCCTGGGAAGTTACCTGTCTGGCAAACACCAGCACCAGCTGGAGGGGAGCTCAATCACCAGGAGGGCATTGGAATGGAGTCATCCAGTTTCTTTGAGATGTTAATGTTTAATGGGTTATTTCTTATTCTGTGCTGAAGTATCCCAGCTTGAGTGAAACTTAAACATTGTTGTAACTGAAACCTGGATCTGTGTTCCCCGGCCAGGTGGGTGTTTGCAATTTGGTGTTGGTTGCAGGAAGGATGCTAATAAAGGCCTAGACTTGATACCCAAGGTATCAACCATTTTGGTCATTATATCCTGAGGTGGAGCAGTCACATACAATGAGGGATGCCATCCAAGTCTGCTGTCTGCTTTACTGGGACATAGGCTCTTCATGGTTTTGTCTGATGTGATTACGTGTGTGGTTTCTCCTTCCCTTGTGCCACTGCTGCACTAAAGTGGGGCCAAATTTGTAGCAAGGGTCATAGTTACTTATCTGAATTATCAGTTAGTTAATAGTTAATTAATTTGTACTTTAATTGAGTTCATTCCTCTTGGTAATTTAATTGGGAGATTTGTATAAGTAGCGGCAATAATTGAGTGCCTTTAACAAAAAAACCATAGCCTGAAATAAATGTAAAGTCGGTGCCTTACCAAGGTGCCACAGTCCAGTTCCCCTGCAGGCCACAGGGCACCGTGTTCTGTGGTCTGTGCTTTTTCAGTCTGTTCCTGATTGCGTGTTGGGGAGCTCTCCTGGAGATGTCCTTTGACATGATCCCAGAATTCACTGGAACTGCTTGAGTTTTGGGACGTCCCAGGATGATTAGTGTTTCTTGGTGAACAATAGTCTAAGCAACTCGTTAAATTGTAGTGTATCCTCCTCCCTGCCTGTGCTCGCTCAGAACTTCTGTGGAGCTGATTAGAGGCTTGGCAGGAACTGTCTGGTTATGCTCTAGATACACTCTGGATACATTATTGTCACAGTTGAGGTATTGCAAAAGCCATGCCATTCCCATCTTTATCCTGGTGAGGTACCTCTTTTGATTGTGCAATATCTGTGGCTAATTACACGGCAATTGCAGTGTGCCACCAGCCACCCACAATTCATTGTCAGCTCCTTGGGGATGCAGATGAAAAAGGAAAGATAATGTTTTCTTTCTTCAGTCCAGTGATTTAGCTTGCCTCTGTATTTTTAATCCCCTGCTCCTTCAGGTAATAAAGCCAGATGGTAGTGACAAAGAAACAGAAGTCACACATGAATCAGATGTCCCTGAGGATATGATGGGGACTTGCATTCCTCAAGAGGCAGCGAAAGGCGATGCTAAAAGTCCGGATGTCATTATAGAAGCTCAATTTGATGATAATGATGCAGAGCATGGACAAGACCACTTGCAGGATACGTTGTCTGATGACATTAAGAGACTTTCCCTGGATACCGTTGAAAAGGGTGAGTAGATCAGATTGCTGATTTAAGCCTTTATTTGAGCAAACTGTTGAAGTATTACTTGCTTGCCTTGCTTTGCTGTGAGATATAAAATGCAGGCATAAAAGCTTAATGCCTTATCGCTTCTGTCCCTTTCTGCGGAACTGCCTTCATAGTTTCGGTTAGATATTAATGACTGGGTTTTATGTAGTTTTGATTGGTACAAAGCAAATCTGTGAAACAGAAGTCACACCTTTAGATTTGCAATTTTCAGGGCTGTCTGGGGACTGCTGGTTGCTGTTTAAGTCAAGATGGTGCTGTAGCAGTTTCCTTCATTGCAGCTTGGCTGGCCAATCTGTGTGTCTCAGTTTGGGGATAAGAATATATTTCCTTGGGGGCAGTTAGGTTGGTTGCTGTTTTCGAACAGTTGAGTTATGAGCAACTTAAAGATTTGGTCCATTTAAAAAGAAAATTGCACTAAAACCTAAAGCCAATTATGCGATCTGTTTTGAAGGCAAACCTATTTTATTCTGAATCTGAATTCCATCCAAGCCATCAAGTGTTGCTTAGGGCAAAATAAAATAGGCTCCCCTGTCCCAAACTATGCTTATGCTGCTTTTTGCATGTCCTTTCTAGTACTAAATCCCTTCCTGAAGAACTGTGTGTTGAAAGGATTCTGACAATTGGCACATTTAACATGTGCCTTTAGCTGCTCAGGAAAAATTTGCCAGGGCAGATATTCTGGTGTGTTCCTGTTGCATGCCCCAGTTGTCCAGAAAAGATGGCAGCAACTCAGGACATAAGTAGATGTTGGACTCTGACAAATCTTGGTGGTGGTTGTAAAGCTGTCCTATTTAATACCTTGTGTTTTTCTGAGAGTTTTCTTTTGAAGATGCACAGACCCCTGCCTATACTGTTGGTAGAGTTCCATTTCTCACACCCATCTGTTAATAAGATTGGAAATAACGTTTGAGTGGAAGTGTTGTCGTTTTTATGACAAAACGTTGGTTTCAGCTCATGAATGGAGCTGCCACCTCACCAGTTTGTGATGCTATTTCCTTCTGGGTACCTCCACTGTGCTTTTGAGTTCCTGCCAAGGTATGTGAACCAACTCACATCTTGTTCTGTTCTTTCCAGCACAGGGCTTGAGTTGGGAGTTACTCGCCTTGTCTGCGGATGTTTTACACAAGTGGTTTATTAACCCCCTCTGTTTTGCAGTTTTGGACACCTTTGAGCCACTTTGACTCAACAATTTTGAATCTCTAGAAATGCTCCTGAGTCACCCATTCGTGTCTGTTGCAACCTTGTTGCTTCTGATGGCAATGCCAAATTAAACTCCAGAGAAATACATTCTAGTTTAATACCAGCATCTAAAACAGGTACAGGCTTGAGCCAGTATTTTACTTCAGCGGTGTGACTGTGCTTTAGTGTAAGGATTTGATGAGAGTTACTCCTTGAGTTCCTCGAGATGCTCTGGAGTGACCTGTGCTGGAGGTTATTAAGTCATCTCTCAAAATCTCTGCCATCGAAGTGGGTTTTGCCATTTGATTCTGTCTTTATAGAATGTTTGTAGGGCAAATGTGAGATCAGCTTATTGTCTGCACAGCTGAAATCCAACTTACTTTTCCACTGCTGTTGCCTAAGCCAACTGTTTTCTTTTGTCTTCAAGACCTTTCTGTGTTCATCCTTAACAAGGCTGGTTGCTGGTGTGGATGTGCCAGTGCCAGTTGGATTTCTGCTGAGTTTGTATTTTGCTATCACCTCTTTTTATACTTGCTTCAGCTTCTTTGGCCGTATAACCCATACGGAGTTTTCCCTCGTTTCTTCTTTCTCCGTTTTTTAATGCCCTCCTTTTTTTAATACATATAAAGTTTACGATGCTGCTTTTTCTGAAGGTGTTTCTGAGTGGTTGATGATTGCTTTGGCTTGTTTCCTGTCCTTCATGCAATTTCTCATATCATCACTTATCCAGATTTTAAGTCTTGCCTGGAAAACAGCTATAGTTATTCTAGCATCACTGATAACTGTCATGAAAAAAGAAAAAATCCTGCCAAATACAGCCTTCACAGGTGTGGCTCAAAACGCTTTTTTAAAAGGACCAAACGTACACTTTTTCAAGGCAGAACTTAACCTTAGAGGGCAACATCTGCTGGACTTCCTAAGGCCATGCACTGAAACGTGGTGCCAGCATCAGGAGGCAGAGAGCCTTGCGGGGTTGGGCTGTGGTGAGTGGAGGTGCCCTTCCCTGTGTAACGTGGGCCTCTCCTGGGAAAGCTGCTTGGCTGGTTCTGCCTGTTGAACTTTCCAGCTAACCAGCCTTTTCTTTTGTGTTACATCCTTTCTACTGGAAACAACTACTGCAGCAAAACAGAGAGGTGGATGGGAGCTGGGATCCCATGGGGGGTTTTCTTCCTGACCCACCAATCCCAGTGCTTCACTTGCTTTCCCTGAGAGCATTACTTTGCAGGGTTTGTCACACAGGCCCATTGCATGGCCTTATGCACAGGAGGGAGCAGGAGGAATTTTCCATGACCGGTGCCACACGTAAATGAACACTTGTGATGGGCTTGCTTCCTTTTTTGGAAGGTTTTTTTTTGAAGGTTTCAAGCTGGACAAAATTGCCATCAAGGATATTATATTAAATGAAACAAAATCAAGAAACAGTTTATTACGTTCCCATGAGCACTTTATGTATGTATGTATTTGTATACATATATGTGTGTATATGTGTATGTATGTTTAAAAGGAGATATATACATATATATATATATATATATATATATATATGACCTGCCCAAAATTAAAACTAAACCAGAAATCCACCAGATTTCTGGAGGTGAAAAATATTAGTAACTACTATAATAGAATCAAAAGTAAATTTTGCTTATTCTGGGCAAAAAACCCAGAACCGTGTTGAGATGGTTTTCAAATCTTTGTGCGTGAACACAAGCTCTGCAAATTGCTGCTCTCAGTTGCAAGATGCCTTTTGTCCTTTCTGAAGTAGGAGTGGAATTGTGCAATTTCTCTGCTGGCTCATTTATTCTGCTGCTGATGGTCAGAATGAACCATGAAGAATAAAAGTAGACGTGTCATTCGACTAAGAGCACCCTGGGTCATGCTGGGAGTGCAGCCTGTTTTGATGTCTTTTCTGCTCTGGCCTGTGTCCCATCCCTGGTCGTGGCTCTGTTCCTCTTCAGGGCACAGTCACCCCTCCATCTCTAGTTACATGCTGGAGCAAGGAATTTTGGGGTTGGCCCTTGCTGTGAGAAGCTCTGAAGCATGAAACATCGTGTACGCTGATTATGGCCCAGATTGGAGGGACTGAATTTCCCTGAAGTCATTGTATGTTGGACTTCCCGTGCCTCCTTGGGGCGTAGGGCATCGTGGTAGAAATTGTTATTATGCACAAGTCTGCAGGCTGAGACTCAGATGTTGGATCTGTCTTCACTAAGTGCTGCTGTTATGAGAGCTGTGCTCCCTGCCCTTCTCTTCCTAAGATCCCAGAAGAAATGGGATAAGCAAGAGACAAGTCCACGGGAGGGAAGAGACCTTCACATTCAGCCTAATTCTCAGCCCGTGTACTTTCTGAAAGTTCTTGTTCTCATAAAAGTGTGTCAGTCTTGCTTTGCTCAAGGATATTTAAATAGAAGTTCATTACTGGTGTCACTCTGCCAGAAGTAGTTCTGGTCAAACAAGTTTGCTCTACTTTTCTGGACTCTCCTTGCAAAGAAGTTGGGTTAAAGATTATCTTCAGAAAAGTCTCTGGTCTAGGAAGTGATGAGCCACTTTCTTCCCCATCACACTGTTCTATGCAAAGAGCAGTATTGTCCTGTTCCAAAGTTAAATTGTCTGAATGTTAAGCTTTGTCACTGGTCTTTTTCAGGAAAGCTTAAAATCTCTTTCCTCTTACCTTTTCAGCTCTATTTTCAAGTGTAAATGTCTTTACATGCTGAATAAACTTTCTCTCTGTATTTTTTCCTTACAAAGACAGTAAGAATGAGCACCCTGAAGAAAGTTTCTCAGCTCCCTTAGTAGTGTCCTTCAGACCCTCTCTGGGGTTTCTGTGCCCCGTTGAAATGCAGGCAGAGAACAAGGCAGTAGCGTTTTGACACCGCTCTGAATGCCAGTGTATACACTGAAAAAATTAATACCCTGTAGTGCTTGGTACTGACATGCAAGTCCTCTGTGTTTTACTGAGACCTCAACTTACTCTGTGTCACTGCCATCCACAGAAGTCATCCACCAGTTCACATGACCTTTGCCAGGCCTGTAATTCTTTTGCTTAACCGTCATTCACATTGACTACTGCAACAGAGGTCACGTAACTTTTATCTTATCACTTAGTATTGAGCTAGAATACATTATTTCTGATTTTTTACTGCAGTAGAAGGGTTTTCTTTATACTCTATTTCGATATGTAATAAAAATTAAAACCTCTCTGTACCCTCTCAACCTGGGAAAAGTGCAAAATGTTCTGTACAGAATTTTTTTACGATGCTGTATCCCTACACAGACTTGCGTGTTACGAGTTTCATACAAATGTGAGCTGTCTCTTGTTAAATATCGGAATTAGGTTACTCTGATAAAGCAACACCAGCAACTGAACAGTAGCAGCTACTTCCACTCTTGAGGAGGGCAGCTGCACTCATAAAAGTGCCTCAGCCCTTCTTAGCAAAAAGATACTCAAATAAAAGTTTGTAAAACCGTGTCACCATGCCAAAAGCTATCCTTGTCAAACTAGTTTGCTCGGCTTTTTTCAGCTCTTCTCATGGGAGATCTTACTATACCAGATACACAGAGTATCCTGCTTCCCACAGGGTGGAAGTCATCAAGCTGGTGGACTGGCTGCCCTGGCAGCAATCAGATAGTTGTGTTTGTTCAGGATTTCCACTTACACCTACCCTTCTACAAATCAGAGTTTGGATATGTGAATGTCCAGAGCTTACTCACCACCTTGACGTAATGAAGTTTGAATAGAAATAGCTCATTTACAGGCAGAGTAAACTCACATGAACTGAATAACTGATGGATAGTGAGTAGAGTCAGCAGAATCTGGGCTGGAGCTGCTGCAGAACTTGCAACTGTCTCCCTGTCTGTTCAGCATTTGCCAGGTGGATACTGGTCGATCTCTTTTCAAGTCAAATGTGACTCTAAGTCTCTAGTAGCCTGATAAGGTCAGAAGTGATAAGCTAAATCTGCTTGGTGTCCACACTGCTGCTGACTGGAGGCTGTATTTTAAGTATTTCAGGTTTGCTTGGCTCAACAGAGGTGGTGACATTTGGTAACTTCCCTGTGGTTCAGCCAGGGTTGTGTAATAACGCACCAAGCTATTCTTTCTCAAGATGATGCTCTTAGAGTCAGTGCTTACAAAGGTTTTTGGATCTCTCTAGCTAAGGAAAAATATGTATTTATAGTATATATTTTAGTCTCTGTTTTGCACTTCTGCACCTTCTCATGCAATTTCATGTCATGTCATGTCCTCTTTTTTGTCCTCTCTCTTCCTTTAAGCTTGACAAGGTGCCTACCTGCCCTTTGTGCCTTCCTCTGGCTCCTGGAGTCCTTCTGCAGTTAGCAGTGTCTCCTATTGGCACAGGCAGAGTTCAGGGAGTTCCTTCTATTCCTCTCCTTTGCAAGCTCAGGTAGGGAAAGGATGACAAAAATCTGGACCCCATGCTGACCCTCTGCTCAGGTTCCCCCTTCTTTCAGTTTAGCTGCCATGAAGTCTCCAGCAAATTCGGAGTCCACCAACATCACTGGCCACTGGAAGGAACAAGTGTTCTTATCCCTCCTCTTCAGAGGCTCCTGTTCACTCTGAGTGCTTTTAAGGAGTCTTCACTGTTCTTTCCTAGCCTGCAGCTTTCTGGAGATGGATCGTCTCCACTGCATAGCTCTTAACGTTTCTAGGCCACAGCAGAGCGAAAGCTCACCAGGAAATCTTCTCAGTTACACGGCTTTTAATAGAAATCCTTGAGGTGGAACTGTCAAAAATCGGATCAGTTTCACTCTGCTGCAGCCTGGAAAGCCAGCAGAGGAGCTGGAGCCGTTTCAGCTGCTCGAGACAGCTCTCTATTAGTTTATCCCAAGTTCATGTTTGTGGGTCTCTGGATCCAGCTCTTTTGATTGTTGCTATAACTTTTCTTAAATGAGAGCATAGATTCCTAGCAGAATAAACAGTATAGCAACTGAAGAGAAGTGTTCTACTGGTATTGAACAAATTGGACTTTATGGTTGCATTGATTAAATGCTACAGGCTGAAAAAGCTGCAGTTATTCTTTTGTTGCACAGCTGAAGCCTGCAGTGGAAGTTAATGTTGGGAAAGTTCCTTACACTGTTCTTCCCTAGTAAGTTATCTTGACCCCCAAATGACTTCCTAAGTATGGCAAAAAAATAAATTACTTAGGCAATTAGGTAACAGGAATTAGATTAAATTCAGCATATTAAAATATGTTCCTGAGTTCACCTATGTTTTTCCTTTGAGTTACAAGTTTAGGTCAAGTAAGTGAGAGGGCACGATACCGAGAGTGAATGGTGGGTGTGGAGATAAACAGAGTACGGCCATTGTTAGCAGCAAGATTTCCAGGATGAAACAGATTGAGATTCATTCAGCTAGCGTATTTTCCATGGAATAGTAATACTGAGCTCACCGACTTTAGGAACAAATGCACATGCAGGAAGGAAGAATATTAAGTAAATAGGCAAAATACTCAATGGAATTGTTTTTGTAACATTTTTATTTTGGTTGCCATTAATGTAATAAAACTGTATTTATGTAGACTGCAATACTACCTGATTTTTTTTGGTAGGTTTAATTCTGTTGCAGTAAAACTTCCAACCCCTGTGTTGACTGGCAGCTTCTCAAGGACATGTGAGGGCCAGGAGCCCTGAGTACCCATGCTGTGATTGTAGTAATGTTATGTGGCTACTGACACAGCCACGATCGGATCTGTTGGGGGTAGGTGGCAGCTTCCCAAAATTATCTTGATCTTTGTTGTGGACCAGGCTTGGAGGATTCTAAGGAAAAGTGACACTTGTCTCATCATTCTACCATCTCCTCCCTCCCTCCTTGTGGAGGTGGCTAAATATAAGTAAATAATTACACGCTTGGCTGCCTTGCGTGTCCAAGGAAGCCAGCTGTACTCACCTCTTCACGTTGCCTTTGCTCACTGTTACTGCAGATGCTTGTCTGTGCTGTACACATCTGTTATAATGCCTTTCCTCTCCCTCTTTGAAGGTCTCCTCTCACTTGTGCATCTTTAAAAATATTGATGCTAATCATCTGAGTCTCCTGGTCCTCGTCTTCAGTGTGCCCTTGGGTAGGCAAGTGCGTGAGCTCAGGTGTTAAGACATGAACAGCTGTGGCAGGGTGATTTTGCTTAAATGAGTATTCAAAAATAAACATCTCTAAGGAGGTTAGTCCTGTTCATTAGACACACAGCTCTGGAATGAGACAGCTCAGGAGTGCTGGTGGTTTGGAGCTGCTTTGCTTCTTACCTGCAGAGCCCTCTTCCACTGCACACAGGAGCTGTTAGACTGATTTTGGACAGGCTGCATGTGTTACATTCCAAAGCTGTTGGCCTAACAGTCTCATCATAGTGAAATACCTGTCTTTCCTCTGTCACAGGTGGAAAGCTCAGTGTCTGGAGATATAAATACAGAGTACTGCTTCTTGCATGACATTTCCTAATACTTCTTGCATGAGCCTTCTTATAGCCTATTAAAAATAAATTCCAGTTTTGGATAGTACCTGGTACCAGGTGAAATGGCACTTTGCTTCCTTGCTACCTTTTGGTAGATTTGTGTTCTGGAGGAAAAGAAAGTTCTGTGCCAATAAATATCAGCTGCAGAATGGGAAGAGGCCTTGTACTTTCTTCTGAACAACAACATATTTCCTTCTCATTGTCCCTAAAAAAGAAGGTTGTAGCAGAGTAATATAACCCAGGCGAATCAGGGCATGCATGTGAATGTATCACTTTTTGGTTGAAGGGAGTTTTCATTTCCTAATGTCTCTTGTGTACTGATGTAGACAGAATTCCAAAAACACATCCTTTTTGAGCATGACACGCGGTCCTGGAGGTGTTTATAATAAATTGGTCTGTTTTACACCACTTATCTATTTGGTACTAAGACATAATATGCTGAAAACTGCTTCATGAAGCAGATATCAGAGAACCTGTTGTTGCTTCATTAGTAAGTAGTAGACTTTGCCATTGAAAGGTTTACAGCTGTGCTGGTATCTGAGCAGTGAGCTGAAGAACAGTATTTTCTTCTTGAAAAGCTCTGTATCAATAATACCTTCTGATGGGATTCTTAAATACTCCCGTGCAGAGTAACTCAGCTTCTCAAGTACATATTTTTTTCTAGCTGAAGTAGCAAACATTGAACTATTTTCTTAAAAAAACTTGGTTTTTTCCATCCAGGGAGAGTTTTTTTTTTTTCCTCTCAATAAGTTGTGTTTGAGATCTGAAACTGTGATATATTTTCATTTGCAAGTGGATATTGCATCTTTAATTGTATTCTTTTTGGACAGAATTGCAAATTTCCACAGTGACCAATGCAAACCTAGTGAAAATAATTTTGGATCTGTCACAAGTAATCAGGATTCTAGTCTGATGATTTTTGGTCCATTTTGGCTACCATTTAATGTTGTGGTAATTGAATTGTAGAAGGAAATTTGGGGGGATTTAAAAAAAAATAATGTTTGACCTAGGAATGCCTGTCAGGCAAATCTAAGTGTGTATTGAATTTGCCTAAACTGATCCCTTACAGAGGGAGGCAAATTCCAAGTATCCTGGATCTACTTCATTGGTAATAACATGACTAATTTGAGTTACTTTTTGTATCTAGTGCCTAATTTTTTTTTAAGTAAGACTATTACAGTTTTGGTTTGTCAGATAATCGCTGAAAGGAAAACACTGAGATTATAATGCAGTTTCTCTGGATCCTGGTTGCTGAAGTGTGTTTTCACTGTAAGATAAGCTTATGAAGTACTGCCCAAGCTAACATAGTAAATCTTTCTCAGAAAACATGTCTTTGCCCAGGGTGGAAATATTGAATGGTCATTGGATAACCACTGCAGTAAAGGGGTCAGAATAATTCATTTTTAGTTTGGCACAATGCAAGGAGTTTCTTCCTACCTTCTCTGCTCGAAATTCTGCTCCTCTCACAAGTTAACTCTCCTTTAGGATTGCCTCCATGCCTCTACCCTGTTGTGGACGATGTTTGTATCTCCCGGCTCAGATCTTCTAGACCACCAGTCTCCAGTGGGTCCCTCTTACCTGCCCTTTCTGCCCAGCCACCAAGTTCCAGCTTCGCTGGAGGGAAGGAGGATGTGCAGTGAAGGAGAGGGACTGTCAGAGGTGTATTCAGGGGACTTGGGTACCAGACTCTTGTGGCAGATTATGGCTGTTGTGACTGAGTTTTCTGTGCACTAATTTAACAACTGAGCCAGCTGGACCTTGGATATTGATGGTTGTCCTTTCTGAGATAAAAATTTTGTGGCAAGGAATCCTTATTTCTGGTGTTCCACTATTGTAGACCTCTGAGCATTAGATGTAGCCCTGGTACCAACAGAATTTTGACTTCCAAGAGAGCAGCTACAACCTATAGAGAAGTCCACATCTCTTGGCTCCAGGAGTATAGAGTTTCTCAGGTCTCTTCTTCCCCATCCGTTGTTTCAGGAACATTCCCCATTAGTAAACGTGTGTGATGACTTTTCAAATAGTGAAGGTGATTGAAAAAGATGTGTAAGAAGTAGTTGGCTGGGATTGACTTCCTTCTTTCTTTCTTTCTGTTGATGGAATCAGTTGTAGATCCTAGGCTCTGTCTTGTTGGAGTCTCTAGTAATCCCAGGATTTTTGGGGAGGGATGCTGAAATTGGAGAGACCACTGAAGAAGAAGATGCTTTCCAGCCAACTAAATGCCCCTGGCTGATTTTGGCTGTGAAGGAAAAGGCAAATTCCACCATGTGCCACAGTGGGAATTTAGCTGTTTTCTGGTATCTGTACTGGGTTCACATGGGGCTCATTTTCTTCAGGATGGGGAGCAGTGCCCCAGCCCTGAATGTTTTTTTATCCCAGGAAAAGGAAGGCCTGGTCTCCCATTTGCTGTGCTCTCTGTGATAGCTGCATCCTGGTGCTTCTGTGCTTTTGCATGTATTTGTGTGATACTTCCCGAAGACATCACCGCTGGCTTCTTTTTGACAGGGAAAATTGCTTCAGTGAAAATTTCCAAGTGGCTTTTTGGAGCACTGGGAGTTGGAGGGATAAGTGGAAAGAAGGCAGTGCTAACAAGGGCACGTTCCTCCTGTGACTCCGGGTGCTTTTTTCATTCATGCCTGCTGGACCTTGAGTCACTGCTGCTGTTCTGCTGCACTAGGAAAGAGTGAATGCAACTCCTTTTTTTTTTTTCCAAAACATGTTAAGATCTGGCTTTTCTTCCAACCAGTATGTGCTGTTCCTTGGGGAGAGTTCACTCCAGTAAAGCCCTGGGCTTGTGGCAGGTGTGTCTGGAGGCCTGGCCTTTGGAAGGCTCCCAACCTCCCCTTGTCCTCTGGCCCTGCCAGTGTTTCTTTGTTCCAGATCATCCTGTTCTTTGCCCAAGCTGTCTTCATGGTTGGCACACCATAAACTGTTAACTGATCTCTTGACAATTTATAAGAAAACAAAATGGCTCCTTACATTTATTCTTTGCTAAATGATTGCCTGGTATGACCTTTAGCTGGCAGATATATTTGAAGAGGTAAACAGATGAGGTAATTTGGGTATCCCCACTTTTTAAACTGCTTACAATTATCCAAGCATTTTTTTTTCTCCCAACTTGTTTATCACTGTGAAACTCTGGGTGATTTTATCCCTTAGTAATGCTGGTTTTAGCAAGTCTGAGTTCATTTCGGTAGAAGTAAAAGAGAAATGCTTTTGCTGCTTCTATTACTGGTGCTTTTTTTTAGGAAAGATCATATTTAT
The DNA here is from genome assembly GCF_003031625.1 of Empidonax traillii. Lineage (NCBI taxonomy): Eukaryota > Metazoa > Chordata > Aves > Passeriformes > Tyrannidae > Empidonax > Empidonax traillii. The sequence continues at coordinate 996,113 of NW_020955485.1, read as the reverse complement.
TTAAACCCCTGAATACCTGTTCATTCTTCTCTCAGCCTTGCTAGCAAGTCAATAAAGATAAAATAAAAGTGAATTCACTTAAGAAAGGATCTCTGGGGAGGAACAAAGTGTGAGGAGCTTTGTATCAGAAGGCAAAGCTGGGGATAATTAGCAGCATATGAGAACCACCAGAGTTTGTCACTGTCAAACAACTGCTGGGATAACGTTTCCCGGAGGCAGCCCAGGCTGTCCCACAGCCATCTGTGAACGTGCCCTGGTGATGGTGGTGCAAAGCTGTCCCCCTCGGGGAAGCTGCTGCCCCTCCTGCCCCCCTCTGGCTCCTCTGAGCACGGATGCCAACAACATCCCAGCACTGCTCAGCCCCTCCCGCAGCCCCTCCATCCATCATGTCACCAGCAGCCTCCACTGAGGGTCTCTGTGGGACAGATGGGTGTCATCTGGGGGCCGGGGTCTGCGTGTCACCACCGTTCTCCCAGAGGCTTGCTGACACGGGTGAGCACTGTTGGCCTGCTGGAGCACAGCCCTCAGCGAAATCCTGCTTTATCTCTTGTCTTCTAAGGGAAACAGTGACAGCTACGTCCCTTGGAACTGGTGGTCGGTGCCACGGTCTCTCTTTAGGAAAGCAAAATTTCTTTTGAACACTCAAGGCCTGATTTTAGCACATGTGCTTGAGAGGGATGTGATTGCCATGCAAATGGAAAAAGGCAGCCATCTTCCACGAGCCCTCCAGACAAGAGCACTTGGATGCTTCCATCCGAAAAATGCTGGCAGAGCAGTAACCACAGGCACTCAACAGGGAGGCAGCTCAAGAAGGGACCAAATCCAGCCTTTTCCATGGCAAAGATCACTTTGGATGTTTGTAAACACTAAATGCCAGCCATCTGTAGCAGATACACCCAAAGTCACATACTTGAATATTTGAAAATGTCAAACTAGAAATTAGTTGACACTTGATTTTAATATTATCAGTGTCTGGTCCAGAGATTTCAGGGGAAGGGAGCTCTCGGTCATATACAGCGATTACTTTTATAAGACTTTTCATAATCCTGGTCCACAGCTGAAGAGGGTCAGTTTAGTAGTTATGGTTTCAGTTTCAAAGATAAACATGCTTTTTATAATCCTGCATAATGTTTTTAAAGGAAATTGAATATTAAATGAATGTATGTACTTAAAGAATTGCTTATGTAACGTTAATGACTTCAACTAAGAAATGTCAGGAAATAAATGTAGTTCTCAGTATTTAGTAAACAGAATGTGTTTTCTATCATTTTGTGTATTATGGCTGGTATAGTCCTCCTTACAAAGTTGGGATTTATTTTGATTTTGGTTGGCTTTCAGCAGATGTGTATGGTGAGTGAACATATATCTGCTGTCTGTTGTAGTCTGGAGAAATAATAATTACTTCTTGCTTGACAGTTCTATCATTTGAGAGATCTTTTTCCTTTCAAGTAGGTCTACTACATGCACCTTGTATTGTAGTTTACAGCAAAGGCCCAACATGAATTTGCCATGGAAATGTTCTACAGTAACTGGTATGTGTGTTTGATGCAGGGAAGGCAGCTGGGATCAGTGGTGTGCACAGAACAAAGCAAGATGATGGACCCAAGGTGACCGATCCCAGGCTCCTCCCAGATGAGTTTCTCCAAAGGACAGCCAAGGTAACTCCAAGGAGAGTGACAAGCAAGCACATGTGTGCTCCTAAAGGCTGAAGGGGACCAGCCCTGGCCTCCCAATAGTCTCCATCTGTTGATCTTTGAGTCTCATTCCCCATTTCAAAAAGAGTAATTGTCTGATCTGATAAAAATCAAGTGACTTTTTACCAATTATCCTAGGTTAAGTTCCCTTTGTTTGTCATGCAAGATTACTTAGCAAGATTCAGGAAAAAGATTGGATACTAATATGAGTGTCAGGATATCCAAAGTTGTCAGAATTAATTCTTATAGACTTTGGAAAGGCTGCTAGTGCTGTTGATTCAAGATTTGAGTCAATCTATAAATGTTAAGAGACCAGAAAAGAAGACTGCTGGGTCAGACTGGGTCAGGTCTCTTCCACGTCTTGTGCTTTCCCTTGTGCAGTCTCTTATTCTGGTCCCTGTTGTTGGCTGGGCTGCTCGAGTCTCATCCAATGTGGCAATTCCAGCACTCAGAATCGTGCAGAGGTGCAGCTCCTGAAACCTTTTGGAAGGACTCTTCTGTATACAGCTTAGGAAATTGGCTATAATGTTTCTGTTATCCAGTGATTTATTAAGGTCTACAAAAATATAGCCTGGATGAACACCTCTCTGGAACAATTATTTAGTGATATTGTAATTTATTATTCTTTTCAAAGCCATCTTGTATAAAGGTAAAATAACCCCTGACTTCAGAAAGCACAGAGAGGAGGAGAGAACTGCCAAATTCCCAACAGCACATCCTTTCCTGTGGTTAGCATTGGATCTGCCAGCGGCACCGTTTTTGGACTGACCTGTTCTGTGCTGACTGTTGAAATCACAGGCCGAGGATACAAATGAAAGATTTTACAGGAGTTGCTTGTATTTTGTGGCTAATTCCCTGCATTTGGAAGCATCTGCTTCTTGTCTGGTTTTGTTCTGTAATCAAGAAAATTGCTGTAGAGAGCTAGCACTTGGAAGGCACTTAGCTCCTCTATAGCCATGAGCAAGATGGCAAGGAAAACACATTGTAAATAGGTACAATTAAAAAATGCATACAGATATACACACACATAGGGCAAACAAGATATAGACCTTGTGACTTTTCCGGGCACTCTGCTAAGCCTCTGTGTATCCCTATTCTGTTAAAGAAAATAACTTTCTCTGAAGGTATTAACTGCAGAAACTTGTGCCTCTCCTAGGTGGTCTATATTTTGGAAAAGAAGCATTCCCGAGCAGCTACAGGTTTCATCAAACTTCTGGCAGACAGGAACAGTGAACTCTTCAAGAGGTGTGCCATGTTCTCACCTATGGACCACAGAGTGCCCAGGGTCTATGTGCCCTTGTCTGATTGTCCTCCAGACTTTGTGACCAGGCCTGAGGGATATTCGCAGAAGCTCTTCATCTGTCGCATCGTGGACTGGAAAGAAGACAGCAACTTCGCAAAAGGGTATGTGGCTGCCCTTGGAAGTAGAGATGACTGAGATGTCTAGTCAGAATTCTTGGTTTCACCTAATTTAATAGAAGCAATAGAGACAGAAATCTGTTAACAAGACACTTGTCATGTATCCCTCTGCTATTTATTGGATGAGGTTCGATGAGGGGCAGGGTAGTTCATCGCTCCTGGCTACAAAGTGGTAGTTTCTTCCAGCGCTTGCTTCAGCGTGCTGGCACATGGCAGTGTTACTGAGCACGTGTTCTAGAGGGAACACACACACACACAGACGTGCTGAGCCTGACCAGCACAAACACCGTGGGGTGCTGGCAGCCTTCTTGTCTTTCCTCCCTATGTTTAAGAGTAGTACACACACAGCGTGTAGGCATTTCACTTCTGCCAGAGGAAGAAGATCAGTAGCTGTGAGGTTTATCTTTAGTTTATAAGCCTTTACTGATAAGAAGTAGAAAGAAGTCACAGATTGTTGTGGTTTTAAAGTCACATTGCTTCAAGGAAGGATACTAGAACTGAAGGGAAGATTCATTCCCTCCTGAAGCCTATGAGGAGGGTGTTGCACTCCGTGTGTTTCAACAGGCACTGTAGAGCCATTGCTGTCCAGAGTTCAAATTGCAGGCACTGCTGTGAAGGAAGAGGTTTTAAGCCAGGGCTACACAAACGGCCTATGCTGGGCTGGATCCAGATTGCAAGTTCATTTTGCCTCTCCGTGAGGAAGACTGTAGTTTCCAGCATTGCCACTCTTTTCTTTGGAATAGCTGCAGTGTGCCAAGCTCCCACCTGGAGTGGCCACAGTGTTTCTATTGAGTGGGTCTCAATAAAAATGGACATTGATAAATGTTTTCAATAATCTTGGGGAAAACTAAGTAGTCCTGGCTTAGTTGGTGGTTCAGAGTAGGTAACTGACCTATGGCAATACTGTGATCAAATTTAAACAGACGATGGGGATCTGGATGTAATGTCTGGAGCATGTGCAGTGGTGGGGGTTGGGCATAAAGCCCAGCTTTGCTCTTCTCCTTGCACAGCAGTTCTGTTGGGGTAGCACAGGTGCTATACACTGTTATCACTTAGCAGGTCTCAGAGTCCTCAACTCAAACTATTGGTAAAGCTTAAAACTTACAGAAAACATTTTTAAGAGAAGGTATGTTGGTGCAGATATATCACCAGATAGATCTTGAGTTTACTTGAACTAAAAGTAAACTAAACTGAAGTCCCTGTTTCCCAGAGTTTGTTTTTTATCAGCTGTAGCTGCTTTGTCTGCCCAGTAATAGCAAGTTTCACATGTACTCCTCAAGAGCCACATGAGCCATGAAGTCACTCAGTGTTTCCTCGTTAAACTGCAGTGCATGAACTGCAGTGGCCTCCCTTTGAGCCCCACTTAACTATGGGCTGGCTGTGCTGTGAACTCCACTGTGACTAAGTTTCTTACTGGCAGAGATTTTCTTTGTCTTCTTTGACTCCAACTGAGAAAAGACTGGAGGGTGATTGTACTGCTTGGCTTCTTGTCATGAGCAACCCCCCTTTTCAGCAGGAACAGGGGAAATTAGGAGGATGGGTTAATATCTTTTTTATAGGCTAATGTGTGTGTCTTTACTCTGCGCTTCTGACAACATTGGATATTCTCATCTGTCTGGTTTGGTCGTTTCCAAGATGTGAAGGGTGTTGTCAGGAAAGAAAATGTCCATGATTGTCTTCATACCATAGCTGTTTCCTCTGGGAGTCGGTTGCACTTCAGTAAGTGGAGATGGGAGCGTAAAACCTTGCTGACCCCTTTATTGTTTTTAGCCATAAATAATGCTTGTTTAAACATGGAAAGACAAGGAAACCTCTTGAAGGTCCCAAAAGTTTCTGTTTGCTTTTTGGCTCATTTATAAGCTTGTTTTTAAGCTGTGTTGCCTTGTTTATGAGCTGTGTTGCTTGTCATGGCCTGAAGGGGGGAAGAGCAGCTGATCTGTAGCTCATTTTGTGCTTGGTTTTCTGAACGTTTTGGTGCACGCTGTAGTTCTGCCCACAAAATTCATAATACCTCTTTGGCAGCATCATCACCATGGTTTTGAAGGTGTTGGACAAAGAGCCTGTAGGTCATCACCCTGCACTGTCTGCTGGAAGTGGGACAAGGGAAACTCCCTCCTTAGTTGGCGGTCATGTCCCCTGGATGCCTTGGGTGTTGCTAGGTACTCTCCATCCTGCAGCTGAACTTTCCCAGGCCAGTCATTCGCCTTCCTCAGCTTTCCTTTTGCCTTGGGAAGTTCAACACCAGGTTTCCAAGCACAGTTAATGGCACAGTCTGATCTTCATAGTGACCATGTGTGGCTGGAGCAGTGGGATGCCCTGGCCAAGAATTTGGTGGTGGCACTGGCCACCCAGGGTGGCCACCTGCACAGGGCCAACCTGTCAGTCCCTGGAGGTCCCTTTGGGGAGGGGGTGCGTTTCTGTGTCGTGATTGCCACCTGGTGGTCACCAGCATGACACTGTCCCCTCTGAAGGCCACCCTGTCACCCCGCCTGTGCTGGAAAGGAGCAGGGAGGAACTAATGGTTCCATGTCCTGCTGGCAGTGCCCTGAATGTGGGCTGCTGTGCTCTCCGCTGCATGTGGAGTGATTTTACCTCAGCAGTAAAGTGCCATTGAACTGGAGCTGCTTCAGGTAGCAGCTAAAGCAAATTATCTCCAAAACCTCCTCCTTTTCCAGATAAATATCACAAGTGCTGTGATGTACTGTTATTTTCTGGGGACATTTTTTCAGTATTGGAGTCCAGGGTTGTTCTGAGTATTAGTCCAGACATCTGTGCACTTTTGGATATGGTTAAGGTGGAATTGTTTTGTCCCAATGTATGATGATGGATGAGACTATTAAAAAAATCCCATAATAGTAAAGCATGGAATCACTGACTCCCTCTGTGTCACATGAGGCTTGTGGCCATTCTAGCTCAGGGCCTTAGATATTGGTCTGTCAAGGCGACAAGATTTGTCCCAGCTTTTGCAATAAAATGAAATGCTGCAGGATGTTATTTCACTTGACACTCTTTCCAAAGCCATCCAAGTGGTTTGAGTTCTTTTCATCTCTGGCATTTTATTCTGTTTTGGTTTTTTTTTTTTTTTTTAAATTAAAAAATGTGTTTGGTGTGAGGACAAATGACCAGATTCGATGGCCGATTTGAAGGAGTACCCTGTGCTGCCCCAGCCATGTCATGTTCCAGTCAGTGCACGCTCCCACCATGTCTGACATTAGTCCAAGGGTATTCAAGGAATTCAAGGTAATGCTCCCCCATCAACGTCACAGAAAAGAAATGTTTACGTCTGTAGCCATTATGACTTTTTTAACTTTTGACATTTAGAAAAAACAAAAAGAGATACACGCAAGCCCGGGGTGTCACAGACACAGTGACTCCCTGGGAGTGAACGTCTGACTGCTGCTGGGCCCTGTGCCTGTTGTTGTTTATAAGCCTCTTGAACTGTTCTTGCTGCCCTTGGTGGCCGCGGAGCCCCATGAGTGATTTTGCAGCCTGGCTGTTACTCCAGGGCCATCGGTGATCCTATATGCATTACCTTTGATCACATGCTGTCCTGTCAGATTTTGCTCTGATGCAAGTCATCATTCCTGCATGACTGTAACATGGCCCCAATTAAAGTCAGTTATACACTTTTTATTTCAAGGTACTTGGGAAATGTTCCCTGGAACACTGTAAATCAAATGTTAATTACTATTAAAAAAATATTAGTCCTATATCAGACCTCTGGGTAAACCCCTTGTGGTTCGTAATCTAATTTCAGTAAACGGATCAAGAGGAACATGGGTTTCAAGACTGAGCTGGAAAGCACTCTGGCATTCAGAGGTGCTTTCCATGACTTGTCCTGCAGAAATCCAGCCGCCCTGCCGATGCACTTCCAACTCTGCCCTGCCAAAAGAAGGGGCACCTAAGACTCAAGCTCTTCACATTTCTTCTGGGTAGGGCAATGCGTCCTCCCTTTTCCAGTTGTATTTTTTTCAGTCCATCCTTGGTGGTGCTGGTGGGCCTGCAGACCCACAGGCTTGTCCTTGCTCAGTCCCAGCTCCACATTAGACGCTGGAAATGAAGTGATGATTTCTCTGGTTTATTGTTACTGCTGAGAGAGAGTGAGATAAAACTGATGCCTCATTTATTTACATTAAAATAAGGATTAGCCTGGGACCCAGCTGCAGGAACAGAGAACTCAGCCACAGTGCCAAATGCGCACGTATTTCTGCCATACAGTTTGTACATAAAATTGAAACAATGGAGGGAAATATCTTTTATCCTTGTTTTCATTTTTATTTTAAAGCTAGACGATGGGAACTCTACAATTTACCACACCACGAAGCGCGCAATCCTTTCCAGCATATTACACAATGTGACAGGTTTATTACCCAGCCCTTCCCGTTGAGAAGAGAGAGCTTTGCTCCCATAAAGAAGATGGTCTTGCTTACGCTGCGAGTTTAGGGTTTGTTGTGTGGGTTTATGGCACATTTGAAGCCTTGAGACCATCTTGCTCGTCCAAATAACAAGTGCACTGTTTTGGCCCCAATTTAGGAAAGTAATTAGTGTCTGTTCTTACTCATTGGAATCAAAGCAGAAGGATCGATATAATGATTGTGTATTTTATGCAGTGGAAAAACACTTATTAGAGTGGCTGTTTTTGTGCTTTGTTATTACCCCCTCTCTTTTGTGTCATATTTTGATGGATCTGCTTTAATTTCAGTTGTAATTTTCTTGGGGTCAGGAACATTATCTCTATTGACTGTAGTGTGCCATCCACCCTAATGGTAGTATATTAAAAAATAAAAAATAATTTATCTCTGTACTGTAGAGCAATCTAGAGGTGAGAAAGGGGACAAGGGGAGCCACCATGGGATGTAGGTTCTCATGGGATATTTGTAACCAGCTGGGAAGGGAACAAATGTCTCTCTCCTTTGGAGACCTGTTTTGCACAGTGTTCAGAGCTGAGGGCTTCTTTGACGCCAGAGCTGTTGGACAAATCCGTCCTGGGGTTTGCATTGGAGCAGATGGAAACTTTCTCTAAGCATAACAGAGCAGCAGCCTCATCCACACATATGCAGAATACTTAATCAAGGACTGTTAGCACGGGGGGACAATTTCCCCTATCTGTGACTTGCTTCTAGGTCCTTGGCTCCTCTCCAGTTAGGTCCTGGTTCAGAGGCTTCTGGTGATCCAGGAGGGGAGGGACAAACAACTTTGACTGCTTAGGTCCTGGAAGGAGCTGGGAAGATTGTTGGAAAGATGATCTGTGGGCACGTCTGTGTGTATGACTCCTGTAAGGAAGGCAGGAAGGGTTCTTCACACCACTGTCTCCACAGGGCGTTGGTTTGCTCCGGCACAGATGCGTATCCTTTGGGATTGAGAGCAGGGTACTGAGCTCCCTGGGAGTGCCTTTTGCAGAACTCTCTGGGATCTGGTGTGAATCTGTTCTTTATTTTGCGTAGTGGGATGAGTCACCTTTTTCAGTGGTGAGAAGAATAAAGAGACTCTCAATGGAACCGACCTTGTGTAAAGCTGGAGCTGCCTGTGTGGAAGGTTATGCTTTTCTTATCCCTGCTGGATGTATTTTTCTCTAAAATTGGAAAATTTTCTCACCTCTGCAATAAACTAATAATATAAAACATCTCTTTCAAATGAGATGCATGAGACAGCCCAGGGTATTGTCTGGTGAGTGTTTTGCATCTCCAGCAGGCATAAGTCACGCTGTGGTCTGAATTCCTGTTAAGTCCTCTGCCAAAACTCAGGGAGAAGTGAATGGGTGAAAGAGTGTATCTGAGGGCTCAGCAGCCTCTCTGTGGGGACAGTAACAACGTGACAGTGGTAATTATATAGTTTAAAAAGCATCTCTTCCTTTCTGCAGGCAGTTGAGCAAAAGTCTTGGACAGGCTGGGGAGATTGAGCCGGAAACAGAAGGGATCCTGACGGAGTATGGTGTGGATTTTTCTGACTTTTCTCCTGAAGCCCTGGAATGTCTTCCCCGGAACCTGCCCTGGGTTATCTCACCAGAAGAGCTGGCCAAAAGAAGAGATTTAAGGTAACAACAAAAGGCGTGGTCTGACACTCCGCCTTGGCTTGGTGCAGGCTTGCACTGTTTTGTTTTGCTTTCATCACATTTGTAGAGGCACTGACTTTGTTACATGTACCATATTATACCTTATCTGTGCTAGAAAGCATGGAAAGAAACTACTTTTGGAAGTACCTATAAACCCAGAAGATCAGTTGCTTGGAGAAGAGTTTCCTGAGGTAAAGAGGCCTTTTCTCAAAAGAACTATTGAAAACTGAAAATTCGGTGTTTGGCACCTACTCTGAAAGCTTTATGTTTTTGTCTGGAATGTATTACGTATTTTAGTGGTAGTTTTATAGCAGAGATTTTCTGAATGCCTGGCAGATCAAATGATCTTGGACATTGTTACTTTGAAACTTAAGCACAGGTAGAGACTGTCCTCTGTGTTTTCCTGTCTAGTCTCAACGTATTTCCCAGTTTTGAAGAGCTGGTGTCATGTGGAGTTTGTGATGGCTCTTGGTCAGGTTAGCAGCTGGCAAATGCAGTCTTTCCCTGCAGCTCAGCAGCTCTGTGCTGTCCATCTACCTCGCATTATCCATCCCTGCAACTCGGTGATGATCCCACCAGCTTCCTCCAGTCTGTTGGGTGGTCAACTCCCTGATAGTGCTGAATTACCCAAAACTAGTGGGTTTGCTACACTTCAAAGTGTCAGATTTCAGACACATCCTTCCTAGAAAACATTTATAAGACCAAAGAAAAATAATTTGTTTAGAACCTCACTTTGAAATAAAGGAAGGTGTGGGAAAACAAAACAATAAATGCAATATTAAGAATATACGGTGTGTTCTACTTCTACCCTTGCTTATGCTGGAGCATCCTGTCTCAGTTGGAATGATTCATTGCTTTCTTGTGTATTGGTGAGGTGAAGCAGCCCCATAACCCTGATTCCACAGGACACTGCAGTGGTGCGAGCACCTGCATATATGCAGCAAGCTCCCCCCTCTCTTAGTTTATCTGTGTTATTGGCATTATTACATTGACTTTAGCAATCTGAGCGGATCAGGTGATGAACTGCAGCCATTTGTATCTGCACCTGCACTCCAGGTGTTACTTTGGAGCTAATCCTGCTCTGGAGCCTGCAACCTCCTTATCACTTCAGCTTTCTGGATTTCCACTGCCATACAATGCAGTAATTCGGTGGAGAATCACACTCCTGATTGACTTGTGCTAACAGTCAGATACCAGTTCCAGACTGTAGGCTTCAAGTAGGCTTTCAAAAAAAAAAAAAAAAAAAAGAAGATACTGAATGCTGCTGTTCAGAAGTCACTGGAAAGTGCTTATTTTTATATTCTTGACTACAGTTCAGTAGCATTCTCTGTTTCTTCTGACCAAGTTCTTTTAAGCAAATAAAAAACTTGACTTTTCTCCAGTCAGACAGTCAGTTTTGGAAACGAATTCCAAGTGCATTTCTTGCTTTTATTGCTGAATTATTACACTGGGACTTATCAAGGTGATAACAGTTTTGCAGTTAAGCCATTTAAATCCCTCTCTGCCCCTTCCTGACCACAGTGCACACTACAAAGTAGATTTCCTTTTGATCCTCTCAAATATAAACATTTAACAGTGAAAGTTTTTAAGACAATTATTTGAGCTGAATTTCCTAATCCTTTTAATGTCAACTGCCACACTGCTGACTAACTAGTTTGTGGTCTAAACACATATAGAGATAACATGAGATTTCTAGTTATGGAAAGTAAAGTACGAGTGAGTCTTCCTTGTTGTTTCCTCACAGAAAGAGGTTTACCTACCCAGAAATAAGAAGAGTTTTATTAATAAATGCGGTGTGAATTGTAGCTGAGTGAAGTCAGGCAGCTGGAGACTTGGATGCCATCTCTTCTGGTCTCACCCATCAGAGCTTGAGAGACTGTTCTTGACAAGACCCAAGGTCTCTTGGCCTTAACTTGGTATCAGATATTAGCTTTCATATTAGCAGCAACAAGTGCTCTGTGGTCTGCAGTGTCCTACAAAGAGCCAGTACACACAGGTCTAGACTGGCATCCAGAGGAAGGCACCTGACCCTGGGCATCTGGTCTGGGTGCACATGGGAGTTGTGCCTTGTTTTCCAGGGGAGCTCACACCATGTGTGATGGCACCTGCCTCTCTGAGTGCCCATCTCTTCTGTACTCTGTGCATGCTGGTCTCTCAGGCTCCCCGAATTACTGTACAGTAGTCTGAGAGTATGATACCAAATAAATTACAGTGAAATAAAGACTCATCTTTTTTCCTGAAACAGCCATGTTAACACTTCTAAATAGCTCATCCTAATTCAATTTACACATTGCTCACCTGACTGGAGTAAACACATATTAAGAGTTTGGCTTAAAAATACTTCCATCTTCAGCAAATTCTCTCCAGTTCTGTAACAAAGAGCTGTGGATTTTCTGGTGTCGTGCATTAAGGTTGTGGGATTTGAAACTGAGACCCAAAAAATAGCATTGTATTTTTGTGTGTTTCCTTTTCCTGAGATAACTTTTCCTGGTTTCCCTTCGTTTTGGGAAAAGGCCCTTTCCTCCTCAAAAGGCCCTTTCCTCCTCAAAAGGCCCTTTCCTCCTCAAAAGGCCCTTTCTTCCTGTGTCCTGCTGACCGGTGTCCACAGTGTGGTTAGGTCTGGGAGTCGGTGTGTGGAACACGGAGCAGACGTTCTGTGCTGGAGGTGTTTGGGAGCGCGGTTTTAGAGGAAAGTGAGACACCAACTGCTAAGGCTGGGCAAGAGGGAAAGATATTTTGTCCATGCCATCTTGTAAATATGTTCCTTGATCTTCCTGCAAGTCTTTCAGTTTTACAGGAAGCCTCTTCTTGCCATGCATATTCTGTTTGTTTAACAACTGTGATCTCACCTACCCAGCCTGTGCAGAATTGCTTCCAGGAGATCTTTTTTTCCCTCGTTTCTCCAGTAATAGCTCACAAAAAAAGGTTTACATAATATTTCAACATTGCTTAAGGCAGAAAAGATCCAAACCTCGTAGATGGTTTTGAAATGTTTTAGCTGATTTAACACTCTGCTCTACCACTTTTGCACAGTTTTGCCATGGACGTCTGTTTTTTACCTGGAAGGGATAATTTGTAAAATTAGATGAGTATTTCATGGGCACTTCCAGCTTACTTGTTTCTAAAGAGCACCCGAAACTTGTAATGAAAAGCAGTAAGCAAGTATTAGGTGTTGGCACTGCATTCTGCAGTTGCATTTTACAGAGAGCCTGAAGGTTCATGAAGTGTCAGGATGATGTGATTGAGGAAACTTCCCTTCCAGAGACTTTAAATGTGATAATACAGATAGGGCCAGAGTTCTCATTTTATTATTCAGGTTGACTGGAATTGACATTTGTTTCATTAGAAGTTTGAGAAGTGTTTGGTTTCTGCTCTTAGGGAAACATTGGAGGATTACTGTCATAGAGACAAATGTTGATGGGTGCAAAGTTTCAACCATTTTCCGTTCTTTTCCAGTGTTACAACATGTAATTTTCATTTCCTTATTTGCTTTGCTTTGCACAGTGTTTCAATGGTGTGGGACAAAATATAGCCCCTGAAGAGAAGAGAGGTCAGGGCAAAGAAGGAAATACAAATTTCAGAGATGGTTGCAGGAAGGAGCTGGGGCTGGAGGAGGAGGCGGCCGTTTGAAGAGGTGTAGCCAGGAATCTAAGAAACCCAAAAGCTATTTCTAAGACTCATTCCAAATGTTTCTAATTTCATTCATATCTTTTTGTTTCCTTTACTGCTTAACTGGGACAAGAAACTAAAGCCAGGAAAGTCCAATCATAGTGGGAAACAAAAACCTAAATATTGGAGAGAGAAAAAAGGCTGTTCTTTGCAAAGCAGTTCTGCCTTTTGCTTGTCTCCCATTGTTGGTGTTACTGTGGAAAAATGTATAACATCACTCTTTTGGAAAGTGTTAAAACCTGTTCAAGTAGAGATGGTTTATATAGTTTAACATGGAAGAACTACAGGATATCTATTTCTTTACCATTTGCCTAATAATAAGTGAGCCTGTTGACCTCTGCTGGACTATTACAAATGTGAAACTTGGCACTCAAAATTGCTTGCTCCAAATTTTCCAGTTGCTTTCTCTTTTTCCATTTGATGTCATCCTGCCAACTAGTGATTTTATTATTATAAACAGGACATTGTATTCACTTTTAAGAAGAAATATGAAGCTGAAGGTAAAATTACAAACTGCAGTTTCTCAGCTGGCAAAATACAAAACAATGAGCTAAAAATACTGAGCAGAGAAAGGGTGCTGTGGCAGGGAACTCTGAAATATCTACAAGATGGATGTGTTCTGAGGAGCAGAAACTGGCTGATTTCAACTGAGCAGGGCTGAGCTCCTGAGAATCACCAAATGGTTCAGGTTGGGAGACCACTCTGGAGGTCATCTGCTCCAACCCTTTGCTCAAACCGGGGTCAGCCTAGAGCAGGCTGCTTGGGGCTGTGTCTGGGGTTTGGCTATCTCAAAAAATGAAGATTCCACAACCCTCTGAGGAACACGTTCTAGGGTTCAGAAAAATGTATGTGTTTTTCACCTTTAAGTGGAATCTCCTGTATTTTGTGCCCATAGCCTCTTGTCCTATTGCTGAATACTACTGGAAATTGTCTGGCTCTGTCTCCTTTACTGCCTACCATCAGATGTATTTTCACACTGAAAAGATCTCCCTGCCTGAGCCTTCTCTTCTCAAAGCTGAACAGGCCCAGCTCTCTCAGCCTCTCATTGGGTGCTCTGATTCCTTAATCATTGTTGAGGCCCTTCAGCAAAGTTGCACCAGTGTGCTGGTGTCTTCCTGGTACTGGGAAGCCCAGAACTGGACACTGCACTCCAGCTGTGGTCTCATCAGTGCCAAGTAGAGGGGAGGGATTGAAGGAACACATCCTTCAGCCTTCTGGCAGCACTTCCTCATGCAGCCCAGGAGGCTGTTGCCCAACTATCCTACAGTGACTTGTTGGCTCATGTTTAGCTCGTCCATCAGTACCCCAGGCCCCTTTCTGCCAAGCTGCTTTCCAGCTGGTTGTTCCCCAGCTGGGACTGGTGCACAGGGTTATTCCTCTCCATGTGCAGGACTCTCTTTTTCCCTTTGAGCTTCATGAGATTCCCATCAGCCCATTTCTCTGCCGAGGTCCCTCTGAATGGCAGTGCGATTGTCCGTTCCTCCCACAAGGCTAAAAGGCCTGGAGGGCAGTAGGCTGGGGACAGCAAGGATCCACTGCATTGGCAGGAGACAATTAATGCTGACCTGCTTCCCTTGCAGGGCAGAGTTAATGAACTTTGCTCTTGGCAGACAAAGCACTCAAACGCAATGAAGCTCTCGGTTAAAATTTGCATCTCGGTATTTCAGCATGTGACCTCAACTGCAACTGATCCAGGTAATTGAAGGCCAAATTGTAATTTTGGCTGCCCGTTCAGAAATGTGGCATCCTTCCTCTGGTTGATAAGGGAAGAAGAGCAGAGATGCTCTGCTGTGTCCCTGTGCCTGCTGGCGAGGGGAGCTCTGTAGCACTGTCGGTACCTGCACTGCAGTTCTGCCCGCTCCGTTTCCGAAATCTCATGGAGTGTTGCAGCTGGTAACAAGGATTAGCAGTGAGTGCAGTAAGGGTTTGTCAGCATGGCCTTTGCTGTAGGTGCCCGAGGAGATTATTGGCTGATAAAATTAGAGGCGATGGTAAAAATGTCAGCCTTGGGCTGTGCAAGGGGTGTTGGAGGAAAGCAGTCAGTCTCTGAAACAGATGTCTTTTCAAGGCAGGTGGACAACTTTGGTTAGAAATGAGTGCAAGTCAGATAAAACATCATTAAACAGCTTGTTTCCTGGAGATTTTCCACTACAAAAAGCTAGAGTTAAGTAGAGCAAGACTTACTCAGCTATAATAGGATATGTAAAAATGCTCTGGTTTCTGATGGAAACTGAGAAATTACTTGTTTAGCAAACGTATAAGCAATATTGCTACAGAACTGAATGTTATCTTGGTGTGGAGTGGAGACACAAACAGGGCCCTATTATAATCTCTGCCCTCTCACTGAGCTGTTCTGTGACTAATTAAATGTTCTCCATGGAGAGATACATGGCATACAAGGGATTACTCAGTGATGTCAAAGTATATCAGATCCAGTCTCGCTATAACAGGATTGATTCCAGAACGTAGTGATGATGACTGTACCTGCTCTGGGTACTTCTGCTGTCCAGGCAATCTGGGGAAGTCTACTTTTCTTGAACTGATGAGGAGAGCTCTCCGTTCTCTCCCATTAGCTGAGTAAGTAAAACTTGGAGTAAATATGGTGCTGCTGTCAAAATGATGGTGATTCAGCTCCTTGCTTCTGGTTGGTTTCTTGGGCCCTCATCTCTGTTTTCCCAACATTTTCTACTACACTGTAGCTACAGCAGTTGTGGTGGCACTGGTTTGTACAGAATGATACGTGGTCTGTGCTCTCAGATGTTGTTAGCAGTGGCTGGTGTACACAGACACATGAGCAACTACACCCGTGTTTTTCCTTACAGGAAGCTGCATGTGACCATTGGAAGTGCAGCTTCAAGCAGAATCGGTGGTGTGTAGTTGGACAGGATTATTGCTTTCTGATCTTGTAGGCCATCACACCTAAGCTTGCTTTGTTAAAAATCTGCTTAGTTGTGGAAAAAACAGTAATGATTTTGCGCCTAGGTTGTTATACACACTGTCATGTTCCTGCCTGATGACGAGAGAATGGAGAGAAAAACAGAGGGAGATGAGGATAAAATCTTTAATAAATTTGAGAATGTGTCTGTTTCTCACTAGATTCCACTGGATCACAAGATGGGGTTTTGATGAGCAGAAGAAAGTGTTGAGTCCAACTCCTTAAGTGACTGGCTCGTACAGGGATTGAATCCACAACCTTGGCATGAGTAGCACCATGTTCTAACCAACAGAGCTGGTCGTTACAAGGAGTGGTGTTTTCCTCCTGGCTCCGCTCAGGTGGAGTGCTATGAAGCATGCTTTGAGCTGTCCATCTGTCCTCAGGTTTTTGGGTGATTGGATCATTGTTATCAGGCTATTCTCAGATCCTTACTGTGTTAAAAAAAAACCCAAAAAGCACCAACCCATAAATCATTGTATAGGTGGCACACATGCAGGTGTATGAGGCACAGTTGTCCTGGAGATATCACAGCATGGATTAGAAAGGGGACAGTTTGGAAGAGACTAACAAAAATATTCTGGGAGATAAGGGATTGATTTACAAGGAAGGATTAACTGTTCGATGTGTATTTGCCAAAACTGAAACTAGGAGTTTGTGAAAGATATAGTGGTTGATAGTTAAAAATATGTGGACCAAAATGAAAAAATGGGAATCATTTACAGTGGTGGGAGGATAGAAAGGGATGTTACGAGGACAAGTAAGGTAAAGCAAAGAGGAAACCTTTCTTGTCCGACCTAAAATAGAATGTAGTGTAGACTGCTAAAGAAAGTACTGGAAACACCATCACTAAGGATGCTTAATACCATACTGGAGAAAGTCCCTGCAAATGTATTGTCATGAGTAGCCCGGCTCTGACCTCTGGGGGTTGGATGACCTAATGTCTCTTCCATTTCTAGCTCTGTGCATCTATGATTAAGGTAGTTTTTATAATGCAGACGCATTTTCAATTACACTCTGCCTTCTTGCGTGGGGTAGTGGAGGTGCAGAGAATTCATTATATTTGTGGCACAATTACAGCATGACTTGTGGGAAATACTGCTGGTACTTGGTCTCCCAGAGACTCTGATCTCATTTATATATATATATTTGGCTGTTTGAGCCATATAGGTGTGTTACAAGACTGCTGTGCTCCTTTTTTCCCGTCTTCCTCCTTACTTGGAGGTCATAAATATGGAGGAAATATTGGAAGGGTAAGTAGAAGGAATAATTAATTCTGGTTCGGCAACCCAGTGCGCAGGCCTTGGTGAAAATGTTGAAGTTTATCGTTGTAGATGTGTAATACATCAGGAGTCATTGTCAGCTGCTTTCTTGGACCAAGGTCTATTTTCTGAACCAGAATAGGACATTAGCTAAAACATAAACACAGAGAAATTAAAAAGAACAGTACTGGCTAGATGGGCTTTCAATGCATTTTATGCTGTACTGGATTTTTGTGGGGCTTGTAATACACAGTGTTTGGAGGGGATAGTTTTTACTTCCAATTATTTTGTAATTTTGGTTCATTTTGAAATTTATGCACCGTGCCAAGAGAGTTTTGTGATATGTCAAGTATCTTTGTTAGTGTGTTACAGGGCATTCAGAGTGCCATCAGAGATTTGTCAGGGTACTTCTGTTGCAGGCATATTTTTAAAATATATTCCTTTTAAGAGGCTGTCTTGGAAGCAGCCACTCTCGGGCTTTAACTAAAATCTGCCAGCATCAAGTGTGACAAATGTGGTAGACACTACATGTAATAGATGTCTTTAGGAGTGGAATGTTGAAGTCTCTAAAATGTTCAGGCACTGATTGGTCTCTGAAATTTCTCTTGGAGAAAGAGTTCTTCATCCCATGTGAGTGATGAATATTGGCAGAATTGGTCCCATGCTTATTGGCACTTTATAACAAACCTGCACAGACACCGTGGTTGAGCTGGGTTTTCTTGTGATTGAAGAACAAGATTGATTTTTGTCGTTGCCGTAACAATTGGATTGTTGTGTGAAAAAATGTTAGGAGCATTCACTGGAGTGAGTCGACAGCTCTAGGATGCCTGTTCCCAAATTAAAACAACTATTTCCAGCTCTGAGAAATGGTCTCTCTTTAACTTTTTCAAGATGGAGCTCAGCAGGGTCTTAGAAATGACCTGAAGAGCTTAAAGATTTTGAAAGTGCCTTTGATGCTTAATTTTAAAATGCCAGCTTTGAGCTGGAGTTAATAAGAGTAAACCAGGAGGCTGAGCTTTCACTCCCACCAGACTATTGTATGTACTCACGAAGTGGAGAGGACAGGACAATCTAAGGAGTCCCTAGAAGAATGTAAATGCACTGCAAATGTCTAGACATGCAGTCACTCGTACTGTAAATGTCTTACCACTGACATAGTCAAGTTTAAAGAAGGCTTGCACTGCTGAAACTTTAATAAACAAAAAGATGGTTGTTGCTGTCTCACCTCCAGCTGCAGCAGTCTGGGCTTTGAAAAAGGCTGATGCTTCTGCAAAAGATTCAGCTTGGTCCTTCAGGATCCATTGGATGACGGGAGGGACTGTGGGCCATGAGCACCGAGCCTGAGGCAGGGCAGGATGTCAGCATTTGGTTAGCCACTGATCTTGAATCTACAGCTGTGCGGTGTTTGACTGCTGGAATTCTAGACAGCAGATTTCAGTCACCTTTTCCAGGCTAGTGCGTGCTGTGGCTTCTGGTGTGTTCTTTGTTCTCTTTTCTTGTTGTTTTGGATGTGCTGGTCTTTGTAAGGATCAGCAAACATCTCAGGAGACTGCTTCAGTCTGAAAGTTAGCCATTGGAGGGAGTCTGAGTGGGGAGGTGAATAAGGTGAATCTTAATTCTGTCAGCTTCCTGAGACAGAGAAGGGGAGAGGGAGGTGCTGATCTCTTCTTCCTGGTTACAGGATGTGTAGCAAAGGTTCAAAGCTGCACCAAGGGAAGTTTAGACTGGATGTGAGGAAGTGTTTCCTTACAGAGAGGGTGGTTGAACACTGTAGCAGGTCTCCTAGAGAGGTGGTCAATGCCCCAAGCTTGTCAGTGTTTAAAAGATGCCTGGACAATGTCTTTAACAACGTGCTTGAACTTGGTCAGCCCCGAACTGGTCAGGCAGTTGGACCAACAGTGATTATTGTTGGTCCCTTCCAACTGAAATAGTTCTATTCTATTCCATTTAATTCCCTTTTCTTCCATGTCAGCTCCTATCTTTGGGTTTCTTGTTTAAAGACTCTTGGTGGGTCACTTCTCAGCCTATTTCTTTTGTGCTCTGGTTTTCTTGCAAAGGCACCCAGCTCTGTCTTTCTTGTGAGACTTGGCAGCCTAAATTCTACCCACAGCTTCATCCCTCAGCAGTCCAAGTTCAGGGAAATGGCAAAGTTGGGGCTTCAGCCCAAGTGACTTGAGTTGGTGGTGGCTGCAGCCAGGACCAGGAGTGGTGATCTGTGGCACACAGGAGCATGGGCATGGGTTTGCTGCCCAGCTGACTTGTGCTTGCAGTGCCTGGGATGAAGTTCCTCCATCCTTTGCTTTCCCTGATTCCTGAATAGCTGGGTCATACTTGCTTCTGCCTCCTGCAAATGGTTACATCAGCTGGCAAGGACAACATCTTGCTTCATGAAGTGTTTTCTGATGCTCTTGTGGGTACGTGCAGTTCTCTGGACTGGTCTTTCATGGTTGTTGGCATTTATTATTGGTGAAAATTATTGGCATTTATTGGTGAAAATCTGGGCTCCACTGGTGAGTTGACTCATCTGTGTGCTGCTGGCTGGGAAGACCATTGAGTTGTTTCAGGAGGATCTGCTCGGTGCTGCTTTGTCTACTGTGTACAAACTGGTGCTTTTCTCTATCAGCAACACTAAGCTGCTTTTACAGAAAGTCACTTTGCCCAACAACGAGCCATGGCAGAAACTTGGCCTCTAATACAGTCTGAGCCCATGGCTTACGATTGCAATGCTTTATCTTGATCTAAGCCGCCTTCCATTCAAGCGAAGAGGGAGCCCTGACCACTGGTACTTGTAATTTCCTTGTGCCATAGGTGTTCATATTCTGTCATTAAACTAACTGATATGTTGGATTCTGAACAGTTTAACTGGCAAAAATTTATACATTGTACCAAACCTTGAGGCACCAGCTCTACAGTATTTTCTCTGCTGATTCTTGTGCATACCTTTGCATAGATGTATGTATTTGCCCAAAGAAAAACAAACTGCTGTTGCGATCCTGTGATCTGTGAGTGTTATAATTACCATGACGGTAATTCCAGTTCACCAACAAACTACTTATGTTACCTCTACTGCTGCACTAGCCATTTATTTTAAGGCCTGTTAAAGGTAAAAAGACTAACTGCTCTGCAGACATGCTTGTCTGCTTTAATTAGTCTTCCTGAAACTGTGCAAAGAGCAACTGCACTTAATTATCTTTCCTTAAATTAGGATTGATATACCAGCCTGTAGATGTTGACACCGTCGTTACTATCTAATAAACTAAGTGCTCTATCCTGCAATTTTTTTTTCCCAGGTGGTTGATTTGCAGGGTGGCAGGGCTGGCTTTAGCAGTGCCCTTGTCCCTGTCTCAGGGCTGGATCAGTGCTGCCAGGGGCTGGGCAGTCTGTGTGGCTTGTGCTTTCCTGGCTCTTGCTTGCCAGGCCCACCATGCCCAGTGCAGATCGTTCCCCTGATCCTCCCAAACTCTTGCAAGCATTGCCTTGCTCTGGTCTCGAACCCTCTGGCCACAAGGAGGAGGCCACAAGGAGATTTTATTCTTCCATTGACAGAAACTCCATGCCAGAGCAAGTCCACCTCTGCAAACCTGCATTAAACATCTGTTTTACATGGAGAGTATTCTCTAAGAAGTGGAAGTTTCCACAGTGAAATTTTTGTTTTCTATCAGTGCTGGGGGTTTCTTAAAGGCACATGTTTACCTCCAGTCCTTTCCAGCATGAAGACCAGAAAATCTCTGAACTCTGTGTGTCTCTATCTCCTAAACAGTTTTCCTTTAACCAAATTGTGTGTTATGTTGGAACAAGTGGACTTGGATCCTCTCATTACTTTTACAAAGTATGTTTTGACAATTTGAAATGAATAAAACAGACTTTTATTAGGTGTGATGACAATGAGAGATGGCTCCTTCAGGGCCTTTAAAGAAGGGGGAGAGGGGAATGATCAAGCTTCTTAACCCACAAGGTCACCTTGATAGTCCTCCAGAAGCTGGAGACAGCTGCCAATTTGTATATACCTGTGTTCAATGCCAATGTGCAAGTATGTAGCCCTGGGTGTAAGCAATATCTTTGTTAGCAGGTGCATAAGAAGTTCTGTTCCTTGTGGTTGAATCATACAAACCACTGCAGGTCGGTCTTCTTATTGGTTACAGTCAGAAATGTGGTCTGATCTCTCCGAGATCCCTTGTGCCACAGCCCTTGGGGTATTGCACAGCCAGACGGTTTGGTCAGGGGAGGAATTCGAACGGCTCCTTCCTCTTCACAGGGCAGACTTGCCCCATAGCCTAGAGCAATGTTGTTTCTTCACCCAGATGGTTTTTGTCAGCTGCCTCCAGGGTCCTCCGTGGGGTGTGTGCAAGGGTGGCTGGTGTGGGTGCCAAGGGAGGGGACAGCTTGCAGAGCAGCAGGCAGGGTTCGCTACCCACACCCAGCCTTTCCTTCCCTGGCTTCTCATTGCCTTGCCTGATTTTCTGGAATAAGAGACACCTCTCTGCAGTATCCTGAAGATAAAAGTGATACCACTAGGCCTGGAGGAAAAGCAGGAGGAGATAGCTGAGAACATGCCTACCTTGGAGACCTTGCCCTGGAGGAGCACGTGTGTGGGGTGCTGCCCTTGGGCTCAGCTCTGCCATCCCATCACTCAGTGCATTGATTGCTTTCCCACGTTCCAGCCCTGGTTCCTATAGCCATCTGAATCTTCTCCAGTAATAGAAACTGAAAACCAGAAATATAATTAATCACACTTTATAATGCAGTTAGTGGTGAGCGTAATTCACTTAGAAAACTTCAGTGAGGTGTTGGCCTGTGTGCCAGGATTATCTCACTGCTGCGAACTTTGAGCTCTGCTTGCAGATCAGCTTCTCTTTTCCCACTGACTACCTGGCCATGGGCTCTGCAACATTTCTGCAGCATCTTTGTGCCAGGGAGTATAATTCCTTGTTTTACTTGCTCAGTTACTTTCTCACCTCTCACCCTGCAGTCTGTGCCCGGAATAAACTGCCTGTGACAATCTACAGGTTCAAGTCCCTTGCGTAGTTTTAAAGGAGAGGCAGATCTGAGCCTGGTGGTTAAACATATCTGAGCTGGTGAGAGATGCTAAATCAGAATTTGTCTGGACCCCTCGTCAGCTCTGCGTCTGTGAATTTAAGTGTCTCAGATGGCTGTGAGCTGTCTGTGCCTGCTGTTCACCTGAGAGGCTGCTCAGAGCCCGGCCAGCTTGTCCTGAAGGGCAGCAGGCTGAGCACAAAGCACTGCCTGGGGAGGTTGGGGCTGCCCCACCGGCCCCACAGGTTTGAGCTCTTTAAACTGGGGCCACCACTGACCTCTGCAATATTTGACCAGCCAAATACATCTCAGCAAAGTGGCCAGTTTAGTTGCCACCATTGTTTAAATGTGTTCAAAATTTGGCTCCTCTGGATTTCTGCTCTCTTCTTTCCAGGGCAGGCTGCAAATGTACACTTTGTTGAAACCAATCTGTTAATTTTTAAACTGCCTGGAGCTATGATTCACAATGGGTGGCAGATGCTTGTGGTAGCAAGCCCTGAACATCTGGGATAAGCTATCTATTCCCCTGACACAGGAACCCACATTCTCTTTGAAGAAGCTCTTAACCTTTTTCTTGCTCACTTGTCAGATAAAGTAAGCCATTCATGTCCATTCAGTTGACTCTTTTAAATGAAGTAACTTAAAGATTTACTGGATGTGGCTGGGGGGCCTTTATGCCCTGTGCATTAGTGGGACCTGGTGTAAATGCATGCAGGCTGGCACACATGCATGTCCCCATACTGCTTGTATTATAGGAGTGTCTGTCTGCATATGCACATCTCCCTAAAGAGAGTTGCATGGTGCCTTGGAGTGGAATTTTAAGGAATATATATTTATGGGAGTAAGGTTGTTTGCAAACCTTTAAAAATTGGTTGATTTGCAGTGCTGGATATCTAGGCAGCACCAGATCAAAGTCCCGGTGTAGCTGAAAGATTTTATATCTTTCAGTGTCACAGTCTCTTAATTTGTTTAGATGCATGCAAAGGATCAGAAACTAACGTGCATCTGGGGATTAAGGCAGCTTTGCTATCCAATCTGAAAGCCAGCATATTCCAAAAGATTTTCAAAGTCTCGGAAGGCAGTGAAGTGCTTTACTGATTTTTATGTCTTTGAAAATCTCTGTTTAGTGTGCCTGGTGGAATTATATAAATACATGCTGCCAGCTGTCTGACACCAGCAGATACCACCCAGAGCATTTAAGTAGTGAAGTGGTGGGTCTGTGAAGTTGGGGACATTGCTCTCATTGTGAGAGCACCCATACAGAAAGACTAAGACTTGCTAATTCCATATGACACTTGCTCCTTTAAAAATTCGCTCTAATTTCCCCCCCTCCCAGCTCTCCTACCCTTGGAGTATAACAGTGGTTATGCTGTAAGAAAAATAATACATGTTTGCATTATACATCTCTAGAAGGGAGTTGCCATTGTGATATGAGTCTGTGTTGCAAAGAGAAGAAAAGCAGCAGTCGGATTTCTTCCTTGGCAGCCTCAGCCTGTGCCATTGTGCTCAGGGATCTTTTAACTAGGGAGGGGCTGAATTTATTCTAAAGGTTAAGATACAAGCAGAATAAACCAGCAAACCCATTCTTTTACTGTCTTCAGTGCTCTTCAGCTCCAGTCCCACATTCACAGTGCTTGGGTGAACTCTGCTGCAGTCCAGGGGTCTGGCCAAGAAGTTGCTGTAGGGCAGCCCAGGATGAAGGGAGGGCCTGAAGCAGGAGCTTAGGAAGTTTTATTTGTTGAGTGCTTCAGATTTTGGGTCTCACTAGTGCCAGTCTCTGCTCTAGTAAACATGATGGTTTCTGAGTCAGATGCTTTATTTGTCCCACCTGTGTGGCCCTAGACTGTATCTGTGGTCCTGGTGTTCCTGCCATCCACTGCTACAGGACATACATGTGAGCCTTCCAGAGCAGGGCTGCATGTTCCAGGTGCCACCTAGTACAGCACATCTGGAAGGATGTTCAGCCTTTCCTGAGCACCAAGTTGATTTGTAAGATCTAATCAGCTGATTTGGAGTTCTCTCTTTCTATAACTTTCACAACGTTGGCTATGGAACCTGCTTTTCCCTTTGGTGCAGAATTGGCAGTGTAGGTGATACAAAGTACTGCACCTCTTGGGTGACTTTACTGTGACCAAAACTCTCTCTCAATTTTGTCATCATTCAGCTTGGTGTACATGTTTCAGTGCCTCTGCTCCCTGCTAGCTGTGCTCGTGGAGAGTCAGATGCTGTGATCTCTACTCTGCTGCGCGGGGATGGGGGTTATTTGTGTTCCATTTAACTTTGCAATTAAGAACAATCTATTTTTACTCTAGCTGCAAGGCATCGGGACTTTTTCCTGCCTGTTTCTTTGTAGTGAACTTGATGGGCTAAATTGTTTAGCTTTTGTGGAGGAATATCTGTAATGAAATGAAAGCTGCTAAGAGCAAGCAGTTAAACCAAAAAGAAAAATGAAAAAATACCCAAGGAGATTCACTTGTCTAAATACCTTTTTTTTTTTTAGTACATTACATTTAGACTTCAGATGAGATTGGAAGATGTTTCAACACAGTCTTCTGAAAACACGGTTGTTGTTATTGTCTGGATATCTGTGATGGGCTCTGTGTTTTGATACCTTCTTCATGACTGGGAGATAAATTTTCCTTTTCTTCTTTTTTCTTTGGATAGGAAAGAATGCATTTTCACCATCGACCCCTCAACTGCCAGAGATCTTGATGATGCTTTGTCCTGTAAACAACTCCCTGACGGTATGAGATATATTTTATAAAATACTTCTAATGTTTGCATTTGTCTGTAGACACATTTGTATCTGTAATTTGTCCCGAGGTATTCTTTACCAAATATAAGTAGAGTAATAAACTAGTTTTTCTCTTGTTGTTTTAATTGCTTGTTTTCAGAAATCGTAGAGCAGACATCTTCAAGCTGCACTCAGTCTTGGTGTCAGATAATGCAGAGCCACAGTGTTTTGCATAAACAGAGCTGTAATTTGATTTGAGCAGATCTCAGCTGTCTTCTGTCATTATGGGAGTTACAGCTGAATAGCTAAATGCACCAATCCTGCAGACTGAAGTCTGGGGAAACTTTGACCTTGTATACACAGTCTGTGGGTAAAGGATCCAGTTTTTTTAAGGTCACTGGCTGGATTGTTTTTTGGTGTTTATGGGATGCTGGGAATTGTCAGATGAGCACAGTGTGCCTTATAAGTTGTGTTTTTCTTCTCGTTCCCTTTTGAGCTTTCTCTCCTGCCTTATTTGTACTTTTACTGTGCCGTAAGCCAACAAAACAGAAAGTAAAGCTCCAGAAGCCAAATCTTGATGATTCTGGCCAAAGGAACTTCTCTCTCGTAAGCTTTGCCATCCCAGTTCTGCTCATTTAGTTTGAATATTGCATGATTAGATTAGCCTATCCACCACTAATAATGAAGATAAAGTGATTTTTTTTGGTGTGGGTTTAGTTTTTCTTGCTCTTGCTTATCATTGCAATATGATGATATCAAGGACATCATTTCTTTTTTTTTTTGGGTTGGTTTCATTCTGTGTAATGTGGCCAGTGAATTGCCATGTCATTTAGGCCCAGGTACAAAGTACTACTACAGTGCCATAAAACAGATAAAAAAGCAGAGGTGAAAGAAAATTTGAAGCTTATAAAATTAATTGTGCTGTACGATAGCAGTTTTGAGGCAAAATTAAGGAAAGATTGCCATTTTGTTTTACAGAATGTAAACAGTCTTCTTGAGAAATCTTAAGCTGAACTCTGTTCTCTCTCTTTCCACCTTGTCATCTGAATTCCTGTAGGTTTATGAGAGTGTTGTGATCCCACAGGTCCTCAGAAACTCTGGCTTCTGAGCCTTTACTGCTCTCATATGTGTGGGTTTTAGATGCTACAGGAACCATTCACTGAGCTGGTTTGTGGTACATACATCTGCATTGTTCTTAAGCCATTTGGAGAAAATGTTCAGGGAAAATCCCAGTTTGAACAAGAATTCTTCTTTCCCAGAAAGTCTGCAAAGCCATTGCGGAGCTGCCACTAGTACTTGGGGCTTGTGGGCTAGTGATCAGGGATGTGGCCACCCTTGAAGTCTGCCTTGTCTTTCTGACCCTGACAGAGGAGAAAATCCAAGGGCAGAGAATTGAATGCACCTGCTGGTGGCTGTCCCATCCCAAAGGCCTTTGGTAACCACCATGTTTCATTTTCCATGAACCATTATGTGGGAGCCTGCTCCAACAGCCCTTTCTGTGCCAGATCTCTGCCTTTTGGCTGGAGCTGTAGGTTCTCTTTTCACGCTGGTCTCTGTGAGAAGATACTCTGAGCTGGAGCCTTCTTTAAGAGTGGCCTTATCTGTGCCTGTCTTGGGCATTGTGTGCTCAGCCTCTCCTTTTAGCTTGTGATCAGCTGTGAGAGTGGTGCTCACACTCACAGAATTTCACATGGCAAGTTTCACAGAATATTCGGAGTTGGAAGGGACCCATAGGGATCATCGAGTTCAACTCGTAAGTGAATGGCCCTCACAGGCATCACAGCATGACCTTGGTGTTACTAGCACCATGCTCTAATCTCACTCCATTACTGTCTCAGCCTTTGGCTAAGGAAAGTAGTTCCCTGGAAAAGCCATTTTGACAAATCCTAGGGACCAGGTTTTAAATCAGTGTGGAAAGAACCGACATGGAAATACCCTTTCATTTGTTTGGAAATCTCTGGTGTTTATTCTGAAGAGACCTTGTGGCTCAGAAGGAAGTACAGACAGGAAACTAGGTGCTGATGATCTTGGATGCAGTTATGATCCTTTCAGGAGGGAGCGAAGTGGGAACGGCTGCAGGGAGCCCCTCTGCATCCTTGGAGCAGGCCTGGTGGCTGGCTGGCCAGCTCAGCCTGGCTTCCTGAGCAGGCACAGGAAGGAAATCTCAGCACTGTATCTGTGCTTCAGTGGTTTTTTAAAACTTGAAAAATCTCTGAAGCAGAGATGTCCAGTCTAGTAGCTGGAATCATCTCCATTTTTAAGGTTCCTGATGTCACTCAAGGAGATGCCTGTAGAGTCTTTCAGTGAACATGAGTAATAAAAACAACTAAGAACTGATGGACTCTTGTCCTTTATCCTCTCAGTGTGCTGCTATTTGAGGCGCAAACTTGATGCAGCATTTCATGGACCTTCTCCTCTACCCGCTGTGGTTCAGCATTGGAATTCTGAATTCCAAAGGTTAAATTTTTCAAATACTTCCTGATCTGAAGAACCCAATAAAAACATTATTTTGTGAGCCTCCTGTAAGGGATATCTGTTTCACATGCGGTTGGCAATATAAGCTGTATTTTGTGCCCATTTTTAAGATGTCACCTTGGAGATACAGAACTTGTTGTTCAAGAGACAAGGTGTTGGATCCTCAGCCAGGGTATGAGCATCCAAAAATAGTGCCTAGAGTCCTTTGGGGTGACTTCTTTGTATTCACTTTCTTGCAAAGCTACGCCTGTTCCCAGCTCTTCGGTGTTTAGGAGAGCCCCTGTGGGAACCTCAATCATGTGCTTAATAGAAACTTTTGACATGTTTTGGAGATACCCTGAGGATTTTTGGCTTTGAAAGTTGCTATACTAGCTGTAATTAGTATGACAAAGAAGAGACGTTGTAGACGTTACGAGCTTATCCAGGTCTGGCAAGGCGGCATCTCTCACGAGGGCAAAGTTGTGTTAAGAGTTAACACAGCTTTTATTCAAAATGTAAACGTGGTTACAAGAAATTATTAGTTTTTCCATCTCTTTTGCCCATATGTAAAACACTTAAAAAAACCCCTACCGTAAAATCCCAACATGAGCAAACCACATACCTTGGCATCCTCATGATGTCAGGAGATCTCCAAAAATCGACAGAGAATGTAGAACCCGATTCAGAAAATGTCTCTCTGTTGGTGTATAGCACCTTGAATTAGTACTAAAAAACCACACTCATTACCTGCACTTCTTTTGTCAGGCAGGTAAATCAGAGCATTTCAGAAGAATGAAATTGGTTTTGTCCTCAAGTATTTGTTGTTAATTTATTCAAGATTGCGACAGTTTCTTTGCCTTTCAAGGATCTTAGGCAACAAGCAGAGAGACAAGGGACTGTCTTTGCACCTTTGTGAAGTTTTAAAACTTCTCAGTGTGGCCCCTGTCAGTGGATGGAGGACGCTTCTGAGCTACGTCCTCAGTAAAAGATGGAAAGGAATCTTTCTGGTGAAGCAGTCCACAAATCTGTCATGAAAAAATACCCAGTAGCAGAGTGTCACTAGCAAAGGCAGCATGGGATGGCTGTGGGAAGAGCTGTATTTTTAATGGAGCTTGCAGTAGGATATTGCAGCAGTTGGAAACTTTTCCAGGGATATATGTCTTAAGTGGGCCAGTCTGGTTTTGAGAGGATTTTATATTGGAGTCTGGTTTTGATTAACGGTCGTGCTCCTCGTTATTGTTTAATGATAGCAGTAGGGAGGTGAGCTTGCTGTTCACATTTGTGAGTGTATATTTTAAAAGAGATCAGCTCAATAAAGAAGGAAAATAGGGTTATTTATGTAACAGCTGCAGAAATATGAACAAACTGTACTCCATTTAGATGACTCAGCATAACCTTGGAGTAAAAGATGGCTCTGGCCTGCACCTAGTTTCTACACCCTTTGTAGAGCTGTTTCAGAGTAGCTTGAGGTTTTAAATAAGTTCATTTCAGTCAATGCTCTTTTGTGATCCTTTCTGCACGTCTTCTAGAAAATTACTGCAGCCAGGAGTGCACAGCAGAACTGTTCTCAGGTTGTGCAGATGTTGCAGACCTTCGCAGAAAATAACTGTACTGCTTTTAAGCCTCAGTGTTTTCACCCGAGGTTCAGAGGTTTAAAGATTTATTCTGATCTTAGCACATAAGAGCTGGTGAGATAGGAGACCTGGTGTGGCACCAGGCAGGTTTCTCACACTTGCCAAATTTCTTCTGGGAATTACCTGCCAGCGGCATTTGTATTTCTGGCAGTGCCCACTACTGATGCAGTTGTGTTCGAAGGGTGATTACTGCAAGGAACAGAAATGAAATCTGGCACATGTCAAGGCAGACGATTCCATCTAGTAAAAGGTCAGGCTGCGATGGGAAAGGATGCAGCAGAAATGATTGGGATGTATTCCTGAGGGGTCATTTTAACCTATGTGCAGGTCTTTTGATGCTGATCTCAAAGCAGAGCTTTGGGCCATTCTGACAGAGCGTCTGTACATCTTTTCGTGTGTATATCGATAACCAACGTGGTTCTCACTGTAGTTCTTTCATTCCTGTATCTCTGCAATCTTTACAAAATAATACAGGTTTAAGTAATTTAAATCTTTTACTAGGAGAAATTGTTGGATGGCAAAATAGAAATATATTGTACAGACTGTTTGCCCTAGTTTTCATGTCCTTAGTGACACTGGTTGTCTGCATTTTGGAACGAGGCCATACATAGATGCATCCATTGAATCTTCCCAGTGTTTATGTTCTTCTGCTTTCATCCTTATTCTTTCCTGAGCTGGGTGGCAAACGCTTGGGATGTTTTAATTTTGCAAAGTTGTGTGCACTTATATTTTGCTTTTTAACACATAAGTATTCCCTCTTCTATTCAGCTTTGTCCCCCTAGACACTTAAGGACTGTAGGGGGAAGTGTGCATGGTGCAGGACCCTTCAGCTGACCCCCTTCGTCCCTTCAGGACAGAATATTGGGAGAGTTTGTAATTGGAGTCTTGCTGGGCTGACTTACTTAAGATGAACACTGAAGAATGGAGTAGTGTTGAATCAAAAGTTACATTTTGAAATTACCATGCTTCCTTCTTTATAAGATATATAAGATGAACAGACTCCAGACCCAGAGAGAAAATGACAGAGACACGTTGATGTATGAGTCAAATTTAAAATGACCATAAACTGCAATTTATTTAAATTTACTGCAGGAGCCAAATATGGGAAAATTAAAGAACACCTACAAGGAGTGGGATTGTGTGTAACATTTGGTCAGGTTTTGCCTTAGTATCAGACATAATTAGCTGGTCTCTCCTGTTACCTGCTGATTAGTTTGGTGGGGTTTTGTTGTGTCACTGGCAAAGTGAAAAAGACATGTTGTAGTGATTAAAAACAGGTGCATATCCTTTCTTCCTATCAAGGGCTTGTGGTTGCAAAGTCTTTGAAATATGCAAAATGCCCTCAGCTCTGTGCCAAATCCAGGTCCCTGCTGCATCCCACAGTGGGCTCCTGTGTAACGCTGGGAACTGCAGCATGTGCAGTATATTTTGCCTCTTCTTTTAAAGCAACATGGGGTTATGAGAGGAAACACACATCACTTTCAATTTCCCAGTGCAGGGTTGAATGGAATCAGAGGGTTGAATTGCATCGCCTTTTCTCCACCAAACATCTCTCTTGAATTTGGTGCAACAACTCGGTGACGTGGGGCGCCCCTCAGTGTCACTGGAAATAGGGCAGCTTGCTCCAAACTGCTGGTGTTGAAAGGGAAATAGACTGAGCCTAATTCCCAGACAAGTGCATTAAACTGGTTGATAAGGTATTCGGATGATTAAGAAACTTTGGATTTGATTGGAGCACTGATTGCTGGAACATAATTTGTTAAGACTTTTTTTGCATATATTTGAAAGCTGCTTGTAAGAAGGTTGATTATAACCTTGGTTAAGCAAAAATGGTCAGGATTTGTTATTGGTAATTCATATTTATTACACTGGAATTTTGTATTAAGTATGGGTATTTTATAAATATTTCATCTTTATTCCAAAAGACTCTTTTTTTTTACAGTGTACAAAGAAAGCTGTGTGGGAAAAATACATGAGATTAAAACAAAATAAAAGGTACATTGTCTGTGAAGGACTAATGTAATGAAGACCATGGCTGCAGAACATGCAAACAGATGTGCAAATACCAGTAGAATTATTCATAAAAGTTGGTTTACTTTCCTGCAGGGAGGAAGGATGCTCTGGCCAAAGTCTCCTTCCGGATCATTTCAGTTCATAAATTCAGGACCTGGGACAATTCCCCCAAGATTTAGAGGTGCAGGATTTTGTGTCCTGGCGGATCTCAGGGGTATTTGTGGGCACAGACTTAAAAAACAGAGTGTCTGGTTGTATATTGATGGAAGAAAAAACCCACAACAAATGCCTTTAAGGAGCTGGATAATGGAAAGAAGATCCAGAAATTCTAGTACAAACAGATCTAAAAGCACTTTGCTCAGGATTTCTGTTCATTAAAAAGGACCTCAGGGACCAGGAGAATCTTTGGAGATGAACCAAAAAGGATTGGGCATGCCAGATAGAGCTAAAAAAACCAGGATCTTTCAGTAAATTCAGCAGGTAAGAGAAGATACGTGAGGAAGATAAACTTTGAAAGGGTAGCTGGGAATACTTTCCCACATGGTTATCTTCAGTCATACGTTCTGTTACATGTAGACAGCAAAGGAGTTACTGCTGTCTATATTCTTTATTATTAACTTTCTGAAATGGCAGGATCCCTCAGAATCACCAAGCAATTGTTTTGACTTTTAATCTATTGCAGTGCAGAGTTTCAGAACCCAGAACAGGAAAAACATCTTACACTGTAATCCACTGCAGTATTTCTTGATTGGGAACTATTATGCCAGTTACACAGGAAGAGTAAAACCAGGTGCAGATGGGAATGTTTTAGAAATCTTTCAAAAAATAAACAAAAGAGTTAGATGACTAGAAGTGAAATCCTATCAGCTACCTTCTGTTCCCAAAGAAGTTTAGATGTCAGGGCTGTTCCACGGAAGGACATTGTATGTGTTTGGCCTAGAACTAAATCCCAAGGTCTCTTTGAATGCCCGGGAGTGCTCAAGCAGCCTTGGATTGCTGTGTACAGTAGAGATATCACAGAAGGGACTGACCTAGCAGTGGAGAGAGGCTGGTCCCTCCCCACTGTAAACCTTCATTTCAGGAACAGGATGACATCCTACACCCAAAGTTATTGTAATTAATCTTGAAAGTTGCTGGGTGTCACTTCCCATCTCTTTAAATTCAAAGACTGCTGATTTCCTGATAGAGTTAGCCTCTTGAGTTGGTCTTGGAATAATGATAAAAATAATTAATGACAGGAATACCAGAAACTGTCCTTTTACGTCCATCACGATGGCTGAAAGACTCACTATTAAGAGACTGCTTGAAAGAGCTAAGCACAGTCTGCCTTGGTAACTCCTCCCCATCAACAGAGAGTGCTTTCTGAGCCAGAAATCCGAGTCACAGCAGCACAGTCATTGCCTTGATGTCCTGCTTGACATCTTGACTCAATGAAGGGTTCAAGATCCGTCTTCCAAGTGCTTGGGATAGACTCTACGTAGCGAAGATTCGTGTTGGGTCTAAGTCATAAGTAGTCATCTAGAAGTTCTCTCAAAGATGGCCAAATAACAAGTACTGGCATTCAGTGGATAAATCTGATATATTTGAGGTTTGTAACTCCTCTTCATGTTGCTCGTTACACTTGAATCTTACAAAGAAATCGATACAGTTTGCAAAACCTCCAACTGGAACTTGTTATTTTGGCAGCTCACAAGGTCTGTTAGGCACTTGTGCAAGCACAGAGGAAACCAGCTCTCCTGTGACCCTCTGCAGAGTTAGTAGGGACCAGCACAGGAATGGGGAGAGAACCTGCATGGGCAGAAGGTGGGACACAGTCATTGTGCATAAGGAACCACTCTGTTTGGTCTCAGTTTTTCAGTGGACACCTCTGATACATCAAAGAAATGCCACATTCTCTTTGTTTTCCATCATTATACTGTTTGTCCCCAGCTGTTCTGTGCTCTGGCCTGACTTTGTCTATTCAAATACTCATGCTTCACTTTTATCTGTATTTTTCTGCTTGCATGTTGCTCAGCAGTGTGAAAAAAATCTGTATTCAATGTGATTATTCTGTTGGATATCATTGCCCATGTCCTTCAGTCTGCAGTTAAATGTTTTATCTTGTACATGCTGTGCGAATTCTGTCCTGAGTATTTAGTGTTTTTCTCCTGGGAGAATTCCTTCTTTGTGTAAGTATCCAACTTAATGGTGCAGTGGTGCCACTTGCACAGAAGAGCTCTTTCATTCCTCTGCAGAGTTATTATTGCATTAGGTTTTAAGGTAGTTTTCAGGAAAGGTGTAGGTAGTAGGTGCCTTCTGGATGGCAGCATCTTTGGTCACAAGGTGATGAAGTGCTGATGTGGGTTCACTGGCGTCCCACAGGAAAGGAAAAGTGTTATGTTTCTCTGCCTCGGTGACACGATATGATCTGTGAGGTCTGGAGACCTGACTTCTGATTGGCAACAGCTTAGATGTTTCCAGCCCATGGGAAGTGGAAGCTGGGAGAACACCACCAGCACAAAGATCTGTCCCGTGTTCCTGTGGGAGGATTGACCTTCCTGCTCTCCTGAGAGCCTGGGAATGTCTCGTGCTGACCAAGAGCCATCTCTGAGCCTACTCCTCAGGAGTGTGGGAGCACCTTCCTTGCAGGGGCTAAGCCTAACCAAAGTGTTTGAAACAGTGCTAACTGATTTGGTTTGTGCTGGTTTGTGTGTAAAACTGAGGGCTCTGTAATACCTGACACATGAAATGCCGTCTTATGGAGGTGTCCTGAGTTTGTTTTGAGGTACAAAAGGTGGGTTTTAAATTCTATTAAGTGGTTTTAGGACATTGCCGAATTTATTAACTGCTGCAGACAAAAATTTTATGCAATTCGCATGAAAGACATTTAATTTATTAATAGATAAACTCTCCTCATAATTCGGAAACTATTGAAAGAACTGCTGATGGCTCATGGAAAATTCTAGAAGATATTTCTGCTTTTTATCTTTACTTGCCCTTCATTGCACTTAATGAACAGATGAGTTTTGGACCTCACATAGAGCCATTCCCAAACTGGTTTGTGAAATTGTAGTTGTCTCTGTAACATTCAGTTGATGCAAAGGATAAAATAGCCAAAGGTCAGCATAGTTGAAACTGGAGTAAAACAGTGCTTTAAAAGCCACTACTAAGCTACTAGAAGGTATTCTGAATTTCAGACTCACTGATGTTCCACACTGACCTTTTAACTTGAAGAAAAAAAGAATAGAAGAAAAAACCTGTTATACTTTATTTTTGTAAAATACTCTGAATGTTTCCTGATTCTCTTAGGACTGCTACAAACATCACTTTGCGATGTCACCATTCCTATCAGTGGTTTCTCACATACTTCCAGAAGTCAATGAAGTGCCAAGACTTTCAATATGGGAAGAGTTAACATTTTAAGATGGCTTTATTATTTTTTTTCCCTTCTCCTCTGATCTTATGCTGTTTCTTAGGTTGAAACAACTGGTACCAATCTCGGTTCTGCTGTTGTTGAGGATTTGGTCCATTTCCCACCTCCTGGGTTCGAGCAGTTAAATGAGAAAAGTCACAGCTTTTATTGTCTTTACAATAGCCCAGCTCCTGAAGGAAGGGATGTAAATGTGAAGGTTGAAGGTTTTAACTGTGATTTAAGAAAGAAAGCAAAAGCCCAGACCCAGCCACCCCTTGTGCAGTCTGGTGCAGGCACTTGGAGTGATTGTGCTGACAATGCTGCGTGTACTGGCTCCCTCTCTCTTTGCCCTGTGGATGCTGAAGGCCTGACCATGGTCACATCTTCAGGTGCTACAATCCCCCCCAAAAGTGACTAAAAATAGTACAAAGAAGAGTTTAAATTCCCTGAAACCTTGGCCAGGTTGTTTCTGATGGTCTCAAAGTCTCTCTGTGGCTGGTGGGTGAAGGGGGCTATTTCTGTGGGACATTTTTCATGCAGACCTGTGGCAGAGGGCATTGGTAGTATGTGGTATTGTGTGTTACCCTTCAGAAGTGCTTGTTGTTTGTTTGGGCAGACAGTTTTTCCTCTTTTGAAATTATTGCAACATAGACTGAAGTCATATTTATGCTTGGATGGAAAACTTGCTGCTCTGTGCCCCAGGGACTTGTCCCGTTCTCTTGAGATTCAGGATTCTGATCCTTCTGCCAGAGTCTTTTCGTGAGGTTATGTCAAGGAAGAGACCTTTAGAGAAGGAAAAAAACCTATTACTTGCTTTGAAAAAAAGGTGTAATTAGTTGCATTTCAGTTGGCTAAAGGACCATCATGTGATAATTTAAAAAATTTGGTTTCTTGGTAAACAAGTTAATGGATTTATGCGGAGTTGCACTGTGCTCTCAAAAAGCAAAATGGCCATAGGGCACACAAGTAAAATTTAAGCACTTTCCGTGTTATTTTAAAATAAGTAAAACATACTGATATTCTGAACAACAGCTTGGCTTCCTGTGGTGGAAAAGTAACCTCAGATGAGAGTTAAAGCCACCCCCCTTTGTCTTGAGGCTCTGGAGCAGACAAATAACTCACTCTTTCTGTGGTTCCAGTTTTATTTTTTAATAAACTCTTCTCCTTCTCTTCTCTGTCTTGCACTTTCTTTGCTTTCTTATGTGTTCTTTTCTCCCAGTCAGTCTTGCTCTTTTCTCTCTCTAATTTGTTCTCTCTATCCCAAGATGGTCACTTCTGTAACCCTTGAGTTGTAGATGTACATCCACATGCCAAAGAGAAGCAGAAATACTTGGGTTTGGATCAGATCCTTCCTTTGAAAGTGTGTGTTAAAAATCTTTGATGGCCCCTGCCTGGTTCCAGCAGCTTCCCCAAGTCTAG
This sequence comes from Empidonax traillii, assembly GCF_003031625.1. Lineage (NCBI taxonomy): Eukaryota > Metazoa > Chordata > Aves > Passeriformes > Tyrannidae > Empidonax > Empidonax traillii. The sequence goes on along the minus strand of NW_020955485.1, from coordinate 960,406 downwards.
GTGCTATTTTCTGCCTCGGTCCAACTTACATTTGTTTTATGTCTACCCCTGTTATGGTCTGCAGTCCCTCAGGCTGTCCCTTCTGTAACTGGGATGCTCCATGGCAGACACCATCCTCTCCTGTCTGCCAGGATCACATGGGAGAACCTCAGCCTTGATGAAGACCCATGCTCTTCTCTGGAACTGCCAATAGCAACAAAATGTACATGAGGTTAAAGGCCTCATTTCTCTCTCTTTATGCAAGCTTTTCATACTTTTGCAAGGTGCTAAATACTGCTTTGCAGCAGCATGATACCCCAGGGCAGGGGAATGGGAAAGAGCTGTAATTATTCGCTGCAAGGGTTTGGTCTAACCAGGGAACAGGCAACAGCTGACTGCCTTGAACCACTGGCAGCACGTGGGTAGTTGGCTCTTTTCTGGCTGGAGCAAAGACTTTATATCTGCTTTGAACTCTTCTGTATCTCACTGAGGGATAAAGACACTGTGAGAAATACAGGTTAATACAAAAACCCTGATATTCAATTTTAAGTTGCCTTAACACATTTGCTCATGTTTGTCTTCCCTCCTGAGAATGATGATACTTGAAGGTGAGATGGAGATAAAGGGGAGTGTGTCTGCATGGTAGAGAATCACCTTGTTTTATCCTTGAAGAGCTGACTTTTTAAGTTACATGGTCCTAAAATTCACATATGCTAAGGTATGAAGTGAACTTGCTTGGTCTGTCTCTGGATTTATGCTATGACTGAGTAGGGTTGCTGAAGATGAGGAAGAGGGATTTGCTGATGGTGTATTCCCTCACCCACTGTTCAAATGCATTCAACTCAGCTTTCTAATTCCTGGGGCAAATGATGTGACTTGCTGGGTTGGTAGTTTTTATGAAGCATTTACAGTCTGGAAATGCCTTTTCCTTCTCTTCCAGCTCTTTCTTGCTAATCCTTTTTGTTTATAGTTTTCCTCAATAAAAAAGAAAATAAGTTCTCTGAACTGTTTTGTCATAGAGAGTGAGATCATCAGTTAAAAAACAAACAAACAAACAAACAAACAAAACAATAAAAAACCCCCAGCTTTTGTTCTTCTGCAAGGTGCCACCACTCTTCTTTGATTTTAGCATCATATGAGGTTTTGGAATGGGTTCAAACAAACCAAATTCTCAGATCAAGGAGCCAAACCTTCTCCAAAACAGCTGTGTGCCTGGTGCGGCATTGTGCTGGGGGAGACCTGCCTTTCCCAGCTCCCAGGGGGAGTTCTGGTGGCTGAGTGCCCAAACCTTTTCCTATTTCTACTTGCAGACCTTGGGGGAGAGCTCCCCATTGCAAAGGGCCTCATTATTGGTTTTTGCAATGCCTTGGTGTAATTTCAAACAATACTCTTGTCTCCCATCCATCTCTGTCACCGCATCTCTGTAGTTGCAGAGAGGAGCTAATAGGGTTCAGCTGGTCAACAGAACACACGTTGCTTGATTCTAAACTGCATTCCCTGTTGCTAAACGTCTCCCAGGAGCAGCTTTGTAGTGGTAGAGTTTGAATGATGTGACAGTTTTGCACCCACTTTCAGATGAAATGATGTGAAATGAAAAAGTCTCAGAGATCCTGAGTGAGAGAAGCCATCCAAGTGCCTTCAGCATTTTTCATTGCAATAGATGCTTCCTGCAGCTCTTGCTTTAATAGCAGTGTATGAAGTGTCTGGCTTAATCTCCTGTACATTCTTATGTAAATTCCTTTAAAAAAACCCCAGACTTTAAACTGCTGGTGTATACCTAGCTTTAGGGGTTGTTGTGCAGCTTCTGCTCTTCTGCAAGAGAATTTGGGATGAAGCAAGTCTGTGGTTTGTAAAGTACTTGTTTCTCTAAGAAATTTAGGGTATAAACATCTATCATGATGGAGAGCTACATGGCAAGGTTGGAAGCCTCAATTTGCTAGGAAAAGTAGATTTTTCATCAAAATGAAGGTGGAATAGACCATTTGTAGTAGCCTGTTGAGTGTGGTCCTTGTGGTGTCCACCCTTTTCCTTTTTTCTTTGCTTTCTCTGAGAATACTTTTTCAGTATATGAGTTCAGGTTTAACTCTCTTTTCCTTTCATTCAGGGCACATTTTCTTCTTTTTTATCTTGGGACATAACACTAGACTTACAATGTGACATGTTTCTTTTGTGACTTTGTCATAAAAATTAATGAGACTAGAAAAACAGTTTGTGGACCTGGAAGAGAATCATAGTGAATAGTATTTCTCTATCTACAAAGCTCTCTCATTTTAATTAGCAAAGAAACCAGCAGGCAGGTATTTCTTTGCAGGCTTAGGCTGGTATTTTGTCTAGCACATTCAAAAGCAGTGATTTGAGAGAAATCAGATTGGTTGATCAATGTGCTGTATCTTCAAGTTCTCTTGGTTTGAATATTTTGGGGGTGAGGGAGATAGGGTGATTCATACTTGAGCAAGATAAACGCAAGAGCTGCCAGTTTGCATTATGTCAATGTATGTAAGAAAATATTTAGATAGAATTTCCATTAAAAGTTCAAAAGCGAGGGGCTCACGCTGACCCCAGCTCTTAGAAGCTCTGGTGGGAAACTTGAATGAAATTTAACTCTACTCAGTGTGTTTTCGTTGGCTGATTCCGTGTTTTATTATCTCATGCAATGAGATATTTCTTGGTTTGTCGATTTTCTATTGAGGACAAAAAGTTCATGTATGTAACAGTGCACATATTGAATTAAAGTACGATTAAAGGCATGATGTAATGACCCCCTCTCCTTTTCCTTTAGTCAATATTTGCCTGCAGGGTCAATACATTACAATATTGACTTCAAAGTGTTCAATATTGTTTTACCTTCTGAGTGTGTTGGCTTTGAGTGTGTGTAATATTAAACCTGTTGGTTGAACTGTTGGTCTAAGACTTACCGTCTAAGTAGTTTCAGGCTTGGATGCCTAATCCATGTAGAGCAGCTTTCAAGGCATGTGATAATATCACAACACAGCTGTAGGCAGTTTTCTGAGGTGAACCATTTAATCTGCAGTCTTTGCTCCCAGCTTCCTAACGAGTGGTGGAATTTGTCCCTTGGTGTGTGATGGGATTATTGCCCTCTCTCCCTGCTGCCATCATATTTGCTCTCTGCAGGACCTTCCAGTGACTGGAGGTTACGTGGGCAGATCCAAACCCCAGCGCTCCCGTTTTCCGTGTGTGTTTCTGCTGCCTTTACATCTGTGCTCTGTCAGAGTGTACAGAAGCCACTCAAAAAGCAAGATGACACTTTGTGTACTCACAGTGCTGTGCAAACATAGGTTAATAAAGTTAAAATCGTTAGCAATTCAAGCAGCTGTGCAGGGTGGGCTGGTGCTCATGTCCCTGAGCTCCCAGCTGGGAACAGTGGGCTGGGTGCCTCTCCTAATATGAGCTTGATCCTTCTCACACTTCCTCTTCACCTGTACACATTTCCTATCCCACTCTGCTGAAATCCTGCATCATTAGCCGTCAGAAGGGCACACGGGCAGATGTACTGCTTAATGACAACAGCAACAAACCATTCTTCCTTGAAAAACGTGACACTCCAGAGAAGGGCTTTGATAATGTTCCTTGTGAGGTCTATAAATAAACAGGATTGACACCACTGTGGGATCTTATTACTTTGTCTCTTTAAAAAAATTAAGGAAAGAAAAAATATTTATAGATACCCAGAGGTTAGTGAATTCCTCTAAAGAACCAAATGTTATAATTAGGAACCCGCTGCACTTAGAAGTATTCTACAAATAAGCACCTCAAATCTAGCCTAGTCCTTCCAGAGAAAACAAAGGTCAATAGGCTGCTTTGAGGATTAGCAAACCAGAATTTCTTGGACCGAGCTACTAATTACTTCTAAAGCTGAGGATGATCACTACTTCCAAATCCGAATTACTGCCAAAACCTCATGATAAACCTCAGTAGTACTGCTCTCTAGCCTAACTTTTGAATTAAGATACTTCTAGGCTGGACTCTAATTAAAGGATAAAGAGCCAAATCTGAAGGGAAGGCAGGATAATAGTGGGAATGTTTTGTTGTTGGAAAGCTGCACTTGTGTATAGCCTGATCCAAAGCCATTGAAGACTTCCCAGGTCCCCAGCAGCAATTTGGGCTCAGCCAGCTTGAAGTGGAAATAAGTGCAGCTCTAAGAACCCAAAAGCATATGTGACCAACTGCTCCATACCTGGGAAATGGGATCCTTCATTACCTGTGTGCTTGTAAGGTGGGGTCCCATTTTTCTTGCATACCGTTGTCTGACAGCAAAGGGATGAGGACTGAGCTCACTATTACAAGCTCCTAACTGGAAGGACTTTTCCACATGGTTTTAAAGGGTTTTCACATTTCCACCACTGTGTTTAAGGATTCACTTGTATGTGTATTCCCTTGTATGCTGTAGCCACACTGGTTGTGAATTTGGTAGTGTCCTGAGAGACAGCAGTTTTCATCTCAGATGGAAGAGGTGGAAAGACGCATCATTTTTGTGAGATATCAGCATAAGGCAAAAAGTTGGCACTGGGGAGAAGGGGAGAGGAGTTAAATATGTCAGCACTTTATGTCTACCCACAGCCTACTGACTTCTCTGTGCAATTCCAGGGAACTTGGAAGTGGGAGTTCACATCGCAGACGTGAGCTACTTCGTACTGGAAGAAACAGAACTGGATAAAGTGGCAAGTGAAAGGGCAACGAGTGTCTACCTAGTGCAGAAGGTAAGGACAGCTTCTCCTGTTTTCATCTGGTGGCTGTGTCTTACATTTACCATAAATTGATTTTCAAGGTTCATTGCCAGATGCTCACTATCTAAATCTGGCTATTATTGCAGGAAGCCTACAAAAATGAGTAAGCTGATGCAAACACAAGAGGTAACGTGGCTGCTGACCACCTGGAGTTTATGGGGAGAGCAGGGGGTGGAGCAGTTTGTGACCCCCTGTTTGTGGTCAGAGACCCACATGTGCCAGGGGTCACCAGCTCAGTGCTGACCTGAGCCAAGCCTGACAGACCCGAGCTGGCTCCTCTGCTTTGCTCTTGGGAGCTTGAAATGGGCAGATGTGGTGGAGAGTTTTGTCTTTGCCTTCGGTGCAGTAGCACAGCTCATCCCTCCCACAGGTGGATGTACACCCTAACATCTTGAGGTAAAACAGAAAGCTTACACTCTTATTTTATCTGGCTATCACAAATAGTGGGGAATGGTGTTCCTTCATCACACAATTAAAAGATATTTGAAATTATACGGATTTCAGCATGTCAGAATTAAATATTAGACTCAAGTTTAATGTTGTTGTCTAAACTTGAAAAATGAGCAGGTTCAAGTTTAACACTGTTGGAAACATGTAACTTTTGTCTGTGACTGTCTCCTTTTCAGTTGAATGAGCAGAAATGCTTCTTAGCTCATCAGATACCATGGGCACCATGTTTGCAGGGAAGCTAGAGAACTTGGCTTTCAGTGTCCCGTATAGGCTTGAGTATCAGCTGCATGAAGAGGAGTGTTGAAGCAGATTAATTTGCCTGTGCTCACACTTCCATTCTGTCAGGCTGTAGTCCTTTTGTCCACAGCCCCATCCAGAATGACAGGATGTTTTCTGTAATAAATAAACACATCGTACTTGCTACTTAGGTTAGGAGTGATTCTTCCTTTCCCTTCCTGGTTGTTTTCAGGGTTGTTATCTGGGGAGGGTTTTGTAATGATCCTTATTCCAGTAAATTCCTTTGTCTTCTCCACATTTTTCAGATGATAAAATGATTTATGTTACATTAGCGAAATCAAATTAGTGGTTTGATATCAAGCCATTAACCTATAATATCTGTTCTGTAACTTTCTTTGGGTAGAAACAGCAAGGCACAGCTTTAGGGAGCCTCAGTGGGTCTGGTGGATTCCAGCTCCCTGTGGAAGAGCCATGGCAGCCATGCCAGAGTGTTCCAGCTGCATTGGTGGTGGTGACACCAACACCACGTGGGTGCCGTGCACTGGAAGACCCCAGTTCCCAGTGACTTGCTGTTCTCCAGGAGTGGGAAGCAATGCATATCTCATGGAAACAGCAGTTCTGGCACCAGTATTCCCAATCCTGTAGTCTCTCCTGTGATAGACCTTTGACTTCTGCTGTGCTCTGCTTGCCCCTCTGATGGATGACTCGATGGCTGTAGCTCTGTGGGAGATGTGGGCTGACCAAGGGGGGGATGTCACTGAGGGCAGCAAAGCTGTAATCCAGGAGGATGTTGTGGCAGTATTTCCAAGTCAAAATACTGTGGTTTGAAGGCATGTGGTTCTTTTTTAAAAGGAGAAGGAGGATTTTTATAAAGAAAGGAGACATTTTTCATAAAATACCGGTTGAATGCAAAAGCTAATTCAATTTCTTTTCAAAGCACTTTTTCCCCCTAGCACTGCCAGTCAGTCCTGTGTGATACCAACATAAGTTACCTGTTGCCCCTAATCTTCAATTGCTCTTCAACTCCTTGGCCTAGCAGTCAGGATAAATGTCTCACCCACACTTCTGCCCTGCAGAAAATATATTTTAAAAGAGTAAATTGGGTTAGATGATGAAATTGTCAATATTTTAGTTGCAAGAGATGAAAAGGAGCTAGGGGATGGGCAAAGGAAAGCAGCCAGGCTGTCTGAAACAAGATGGTAGCATGACTCTTGTAGAAAATATGCTTTCCTTTGATGGAACTGTTTCCTAAGACAGCTGTGATTCTGCGAGAGGTTAGAGCACCACGCTAATCCTCCCAAAGAAGTTAAATAAAGCCACATATTTAATTTTCCCGAACAATGTATCCAAAAGGGGAGTTATTGTGTAATTGCTAGTGGTCTTTTTAATAAAAGTCAAAAGTTTTTGAAATAAAAATGTATCAGGTTTTAAGAAGCAAGAAAACCTAAACAGTTTCCTCTTTTTTGGCACATCTTCTACTGTTATTTTAGGTGTGAAGCAGCTAAAGTGAGAGGTCAGCCATAAATCCCTATAATATTTTACTGGTCCTATTTTACACTGGAGATCAAAGATCGGAACTGTAAGCCTGTCTTCATGTTGAGTCCAAGGACTTCAAGACATTCACTTTTGACACCAGCAGGTTGTCAGGGTGTTGATATTTTGATAATCTCAGGCTGAGTAACAAAGAGTTGCTGAATTCATGGAAGTGTTGATACAACTTCTGAGCAGAAACCTTGGCTCATAAACAAATTGCCTATTTCCTTTGAGTATCTTTTAGTGTATAAGCAAGAGACTTGCTGAGCCCACTCTGCTGTTGGACTTCAGCATCCTCCTCCCACCTCTGGGGAGAGCAGCTGGTGCAAACTCTTGGTTAATACAATCCCTTCCCATCAGATAGATGGTGGGAGAAGGAATCACCCTGGGAGTCAGCAGTGGTCATAACCAACCTGAACCAAGACTGAATGGGCAGCCAAAGCGGGATGCCAGCAGAATGGAGTTGTTTGAAGAGAGTAAAATTGTTCGTGCAACTTTGTGAGGATAAGGGGTTATTCTTCCAGCGTTTGTTCCCTTTTCCCTTTGGTTGACTGGCCAGTTTTCCCCTTCTGTTCCTTGCAAAGCTGCTACAGTGAGTCCATTGGTGGGAGCCACTCTTGGATAACCTGCTCTGAACATGGCCAAAGAGTCAGTCCTGGCTGCAGCAGCTGTTTCTGGTTTTATCAGAACTTTTATCATCCCGGCATGCGTGTGCTCCCTTCCACTGCGCAGCTCCTTAGGAATGAGTCTGAGACTGGAAACTCGGCATTTGGTTTCTGGAAGCACTTTATTAGTCGAAGTGACAAAACGAAACAAACCCAAGGGCTCTCACAGTCAGGAGATTAGATCTTCCCATGCAGAGGAGCCAGCTGCTTAGCAGTGTGACCAGCCGTGGTCACAGGTCTGTCTATTTTACAATGCTGGGATGATCAAATGTAGGAACCTCCCCAGCCCCAGCAGTGCCTTCTCTCAGTTTGGTTTTCCAGTGCTCTAGCTGGGATGTGGGACTGCCTGTGGAGAGAATGGCCATCAGGCACTGCTGGAGCACTGAGTCTCCAGGGTAGTGCTGAAGATTTTGTGTGCAGGACTTGGAAATAGGAAGAGAGAATTCCTCTGTCTGTGGTTTCATTTGAAATGCAGACCTGCACCTGCCAGCATTGTGGATATCAGCCTTTCACTCAAAGAAGAGTCCTTTCTGATATCTCTTGAGCCTTGTTAGGCTTATGGAGAGAGATGATGTCTTTTATTAGTCTGACTGATAGAGGGGGATGAAAACCAGACAAGCTCTCACCACCCAAGCCTTTCTTCAGCCCTAGTTTCTATGACACATTCATTAGGAAAGATTTCCTGGGGGGGTGTAGGTCCTTTTTTACATTCTAAAATTCTTTTGCCTAGCGCTGCTGGGCCTTTCCAACTGCCTTTCTAGATTCAGCTGCATTTATAGACCCCTTATTCCAGGTTTATGATCCCTGTATAAGCCCAGGTGACTTTATTTCCACCCGCAGTAAAACCGAGCTGAATTGATGTGATCCCCATCGTAGCAATTTGCCAAGGAAACCACCTCACACTGGAGGTGCTATCCCTCGGCAGCATTTCAGCTCGCTGGATTTCTGCGTGCCATGGCACTCCACAGGGCAGCTGGCAGGCACCACTGCCTCTTGGCAGACAGTCATGGGAAGGGCAAAGCACTTAAGAGATGCCGAGCAACCTCTGGATTATTCGAGGTGATGCTACGCAACTCTGATATTTTGCAAATCTGGACATGAAAGACGTACTTAAGGAAATCTCCTCTCATCCTGTGTCTCCGTCAGAAAGAGATGGAGATAATCCTGTTGCCAGAGTTCCTCTGGGCAGCCCCTGGGATCTCTCCTGAAACATCTTGCTCTCTGAGTGTAACACAATTGTGACATCCTTGTTTGTTAAATGCTGGGCTTGCAATTACTAGGAATCCTTTCAGACTGTGACCGTATCGTGTTAAGGAAAAAGGAAATGTGCATTTATAACTTAAACTTCTGTGCCTTGTGACAGCTGGGTTATTCACCTTCCATGTAGAGGGGGAAGAGGAATCGTGATGTTAAAGCAGAGAGAGGCAGTCAGCCAGGCTTGTCATGGTGTTGAAAACAGGTTTCTTTTAATTCAGTAAGTAGATAAAATTGAAATACCTTCAGTTCAAGGTCGCAATATGCTATGTATGTGTTTGCTGAGCCCAGTTGATTTCATTCTTATTCTCCCATGAGACTTCCTCAGTGGCTTGGGTTAAGTTACTTTGCCCAGAGTTTCTCTCCTGTAAAACAAGGGTAGCGCACGTTGATGCTTCCCTATTTAACAGTAGATTTGTTACAGCTAATTGCTTGTTGAGTGTTTAGTGCTGTAATTATGATCTGAGTTAAAGCTTTGCTTGTGTTTCACATCATTGAAAGCCTTTCCATTGAATTATAGCCTCTTGAATTGGATATTAATCCTGCTCAAGTACACTTAAAAGGGGCATCCCATTGTTTAGTTTGGGCTATTCTTCGTGGATGGGCTTTCGTGTTTCATGTAGGCGTTTTTCTAGCAGACTGATATTGCTGCAGGAAGCGTGAAGGGAAAGAGGGCATGCTAAAGCACAGAAATATTCAATAAGTACAGACCATTATCAGATGATCAATCACAGAGTTAAGGAGAGAGAGAGAAAAGCAGCTTTTAATTTGGGCGGAAAAGGGCATAGGAGCTTTTATTAAATTACTGGCACTTTGTTCACTGTGACCTGAATGTCGGGGTCTCATGGTGGTCATGGGTGATCTTAGGCAGGCAGGGATTTCCGATAGTCTGTAAAGCTATTTTCTCTCCTTCCTGGTGTGGGTTGGCACCACTCATGCTAAATTTATAAGCTTGTGGTGCGGGTCCTCCCAGGCAGCGTGGCTGAGCTCACGTACTGGATCTGTGAGTTATGAATGTACCGGTATTGTTAACGTTCTGTTCACAACTGGAATAACAGAGTTGATGGCCTTTGTGTTGCGGGAAACAGCTTATCGTAGGCTGTGCCCTTGTGACCTTCCAGCTGAACCAGGGCTGCTGATTCATGTTGTGACTCCCTGACAGTCCCAGACTGTACAGTTAACCTTTCGGCATTAGCATGCACTGCAGTTAGAATGGATTTATAGCCATCATCTGGTGCCAAACCACAAATGTGATTAAATATCTTAAGAGTCTTTCCTTCAAAACAAAAGGTAAGTATAAAGTGTATGCACTTGAGGAGAATATGGACATCTGAGACTGTTCTTTGAAGAGCAGTTATTCCCCTGCATCCAGGTATCTCTGAAATCACTAAATGGTTGTCCCAGAGTTTGGAAGACCTGGGATTTGTATGCCAGTCAGCTTCCTGCTGGTCCTATATTTACAGGCTGGCACTCAGAGCAGTCAAAACGGAAACTAAATTAAACAGCTAAATTATTTTATGGCAACCAAGTAGAGCATTTTTCTCTGTTTTTCTGGAATGCACCAGCCCACGTTGCCACTCAAAATAAACAAGAGGAATAACGTGGTGGTTCTTTGAGGGCATTTACTGCTTCTTCACAAAGGTAAATAATGAGAAGGGAAATAAGAAGTGAAACTCTAATAATTAGGTTTGCTTCGTTAAACAGCTGCTAAAGATTATCTTTACTGCAGATTTCACTTGAGAAATAACTCAGGGATGGTAGAAACACTTGGGGCTGCTCAGGTTTGCTCTAACATGAATATGCTGAAAAGCTTTAGCTTTGTTGGTGTAGTGAGGTGACTAATTCGTGGTTTGGTAATTCAGTGTTCAGCAGCAGAAATATTGATTAGTTGTAAGGAATTAGAACATGGTTTAAAAAATCCTGCCAGAAATTTATGTTGACTGACATTTTGTTCAGAGTTGAGTATAATAAAGCAATAATTGTTCTCCATTTGCAAACACCATGGTCAATAGTCATAAAACAGGCAGTTTTGTTTATTTCACCAGCATCTACACATTCCTGTCTGTGCTGCAAAGCATGGTTCAGTCTTTATTGAAGCCAAGCATGGCTCCTGTGATGCATGAGAGAAGATTCATTTATGCTTTGCAGAGAGCAGGCTTGCGTTACTTGCCTGATTACATGGTATTCAGTGTCAAAGCAAGAAACACAGTTCTCAAATCCAAGCTCTTCAGCTCCTGACTGCCAGGACCGTGTTTCTTCAACATTAAGTTTCCTGATGTGTTGAGCCTTCCTCATTCTTCCCAGTGCCAAAGCAGCAGTGGGAAAGAAGTGGAAAACAAAGCAAACTTTGTGACCTTAAAAGCTGCAGAGTAAGTGTTTGCATAACCGAGGATGCAGGATGCTCCAGGATGCTTACTCCATCCTTCACAGGGGAGCACTGGGAATGATTCCCAGGCTGGAGACTGACAGCTGCCTCTGGTCTCATTGAGGAGTGTTGGTGTCATGTCTGACTTCCTCTCGTTCCAGAGGGTTTGATTTACTTATTTGTTCCATGCCAGCATACAGTTCTCCATGTGATATAGCTCTGGCAGGGATGATGCATCCCAGAGCTGTGACGTAGCTGCTCCTGCCACCGAGAATGTGATCCCGACTGTTTAACGCGTTTTCTCCTTTTGTGTGTTGTTGAGCCTGCCCTTTACCAACTGCTCAGGGAAGCTTGACCACACTAAAAGCTTGTGTCTCACCGAGGCTCTCTTCTCTTCCAGGTGATCCCAATGCTTCCCAGGCTGCTCTGTGAGGAGTTATGCAGTCTCAATCCTATGCAAGATAGACTGACTTTTTCTGTGATGTGGAAGTTGACTCCGGAAGGCAAGGTACCTCAAGCAGCAGGCAGTCATCCTGCTAATCTGTCCTCCCTTGGTGGCCAGCCCCTGGTCTTGCAGAGAGAATGGTAAACATGACATCCCTTAACACCCAGGTAGATAGCAAAGGTGAACAATACTGGAGGATGTAGAACTAGCCCTGTATCTTGTCTTGCTGATGATACACTGTGGAATTTCCAGCTGGAGTAATCTCTCAACATGGTGGAGAAAGGAGGAATATTTGTTTAAATCTCAGGAACAGAGAATGTCCTGCTCCTTGCCAGGTCACCCAACCATTTAATGTCTTGCCTCCAGCAGCAATTCAAAGCTAATGCTTTGGGTGGCACAAGATGTACCCCCTAACTCCAGCCCTGCCTTATGCTCACAGGCAGTTGTGCAATGCGGTGGATGTGGGCAGTATCCCTCTGTGTCTCTCTGGTAAACAGACTATTTAATTCTTCTTCAGAGCTGCAAATTACATCAATCCAAATAAAGTGTGATAGCCCTTCAGCAAAGGCACAGCTACATCCTCTGCATGTGTTATTTCCAGGGAGCAGTTGTGGAAGCTGTCTGTTGGTGCAGTGAGCTGCCCTCAGCTGCCTGCCTGTGCTCCCCAGATCTTCATTTCTCTCCCTGTTCTTTTCCCACATTCTTTGTAACCCTAAAATCTCCTCTTTGGAGATCACAGAGTCCCCTAACTAACAAAGAGGTGCTAAAACCTGGCACTACCAGAGCACTCTCCGATCACTTTTTGTGATATTTTTTTTTTTTTTAACCACAACTCTTTCTGTAGACACTATTGTACCAATTTGGTAATTTTTCACAAAGATTAACTTTACTTCCTTGTTATGGTCCCAGCTGCTCTAAAGCCTACTGAATCTAACTTTGTGGTTTAGCAAAATAGAGTTGCGGTCCTGATTCTGTATTTCTGCAGCAAGTCCCTGCTCTGGCACTGAGGTGGGTTGTATGTCTGCTGTGAAAAGCGTTCCCCTTCCTATAACAACAGTGTGATTACTTATGAGACCTTCTAATAGAAGCTTCTTGGTGGGCTTTTTATTGACTCTGAGTCATCTTTGAACAGCTAATAGTCAAGTCTTAATTAAAATGAGCCTTTAATTACATCTTTTCTCTTGTTCCGCACAGTATATCCATTATTTGTGTTTTAAACAGTGCTCAGTCCAACCCTGTCTGACCAGTGAGAAAATAGATGTAGCACATGCCTTCTGCTGGCTCAGGGAGTGGATCTCTGGAGGAGCAGTGGTCTGTGCCTTGACCATACTGCCCCTGGGAGAGCAGGCTGCCTGTAGCCATCCCTGCAAACTGGTTTCTCCTACAAGCACTTTCAGGGTTGCAGTCTTGACTGAGGTCACTTGATGTGAATACCAGGTGAAGGCTGGAGAAGAATTTACTCTTTCCAAGAGGAAAAGTGCTTGTAAGGCTTTTGCCTAGGGGGGTGTTCTTTTAAAAGCTTGTATTTCTAGGTGTTACTATGTCCATATCTCAGTGTAAACAGGATCACATGCTCCCTCACGCTCTACTGGGTGAAAGGGAGGTGAGTTAAAGGCCCCATCACAGCCCTTGATCCTCAGCTGTTGGTGGAGAGCCGTGAGAGCACTGACATTGAGGACAGGACGTTCACAGAATCACAGAATTATGCTGAGTTGGAAGGGAGCCACAAGGATCATCGAGTCCAACCCTTAGCCCTGCACAGGACCATCCCCAAGAGTCACACCATGTGCCTGAGTGTCGTCCAAATGGTTCTTGAGCTCTGTCAGCCTTGGTGCTGTGACCACTTCCCTGGGGAACCTCTTCCAGTGCGCAACTATCCTCTTGGTGAAGAACCTTTTTCTAATATCCAACCTAAACCTCCCCTGACGCAACTTCAGGCCATTTTCTTGGTTCTGTCATTGGTCACCACAGAGCAGAGATCAGTGCCTGCCCCTCCTCTTCTCCTCACGAGGAAATTGTAGACTGCAAGGAGGTCTCCCTTCAGCCTCCTCTTCTCCAGGCTGAACAGACCAAGTGACCTCAGTCACTCCTCATATGGCTTCCCCTCCAGGCCCTTCACCATCTCCATGGCCCTCCTTCCTCAGAGGCTGAAGGGCACTTCATTGCACCCCAAGTGCACAGCAGTACCCTGACCTTGAGCCTCCAAGGCAGAGCCCAGCAGCACTACCAGAGGTGAGAGCTGCTCCGAGATTCCACTCTTCCTATTCCAAACCAAATAAGTCTAAAGCTTATGCTTTTCACAAGGAAAAGACACGCGGATTCCACAATTGAATGTAACTATTGATAACTTGTTGGGATTTTTAATTCTTTTCTTTTAGAAAAATAATGCCAGGTTTACCCTTTTCTGGGAGATAGGCACTTTCTTGTTTCTATTGCTCTTGGGTTCTGAAGTTTTTCTCTTTGAGTTTTCATTGACTGTAACAAAATGTTGCCTGAGCAGCACTCCACATAGCTCTCTGGACTTCAGTGGGATAGTGTGACACGATGTATCCCAAATGACTTTCCAAGGGCAGAGGCGTTAACTGTATTGTTACATCTGTGCAGAGTTGGGCGTTTATAGGAACGACGTAGCACGTTCTTGTTGGGATGCAGTCAACAGAAAGATATTTGAAAACAAACAATGCAACTCTTCTTTTTAAGTTACTGCCTGCTGATGTTTGAAGCACAGCCCTGCTGGTTCCTTCTAACAGTGACAAGGAAAAATTGCTTCAGTCTCAAACATCCTGTGTTTTCCAGGCTCAAAACTGTTGTCGTCAGCCAAGACGTGATACAGACACTGCCTTGTGTGGAGAAAGACCTCAGCCCCCTGCACAGCTATGCCACACCCTCAGAGAGACCTGTAGCCCCAGAGACTGTGCTGTTGGGAGGGTTTCAGCGGAGCAGCACTGGCTGCCATCACATGCTGTGCTCAGGACGTGGATCATTTAAAGAGCAGTGCAGCCTCTTACACACCAGAGATGGTGTTTGCTTAATATCAGATTTCTTGGGTCCAGCAGATTTTATCAGATACTACTGACCTACCAGATACGCATCCCCCATCACCATAAGAAGCTGAACCACATTTAATGGGATGCAGCAGAGCACAGTGCAGGTGCTGCCAGCACTGTCACAGCATCTCTCTTCAGCTTTGTGGCTTTCTCTTCCTTTCTTTCTCCTTGGTATAGAGGAAGGGACATACATAGAATAACCATGAGCTGAGGGTCAGAGCACTTTACATTGCAAGATGCCACTTGCTGCATCTCCACTGTTAGAGCACTTTTGAATTAGAAATGAGCTTAAATGCCCTGTGACTTTCAGAGCTCTGATCTGCAGAGTTATACTGCACATATCTTCTGTGAGGCAGCAAGTGTATTTTGGAGATCAGTCCTTTGCTGCTAAGCAGAGGGTTTGTCTTTCTGAAGCCATGTCCTTGATTAGGCTGTCACAGAGCTCTGGCTGTTCTCCCTGGACACTGTCACTTGCAGAATTTACCTTGTTGTGCTGATGAAGGGGTAGCTAAGGGAGAATTGTAATTCTCCAATCATTCTCTGAGCACTTGTGCTTTGAATGGTTTATCACAGACTACATCTCTCTCCAGAACCCTCATGCCAATGCTCTTGACTTCTGTGAAGAGCCTTCTACCTGTGTCCTTCTGCGCTTTCTCACTGGCTTGATGAGCTGTTGAATTCTCTTCTGTATCTCAGCTGAAAATAGATTTTCCTTTTCCTTCTAAGACATAATTCTGAATTACTGCTTCTACATTGGTATTCTGTTGGGGAGTTTGAAATTGAATAACTTCTGATTTAAAATAAAAAAGCTTTATAAGCAATTTATAGAATATTTTCCTTTTGATTCCAAAGTAGTTTGGAAGCCCAGAAGAGTTTCTGGCTTGAGTATGGGCCTAGGACCATAAACATGATTAGAGAAACAAGGGGTCAGTGACTCTCCATCTCTCCTCCAGACCCACCAAAGTCCTACTTAGGTACTTTCATAAGTGCAAGTCATACACTGAGATTCTTGCAGTACTCCCGAAAACAGCATATTTGAAGGCCAGCCCCTCATACCCTGGTGGCCACACTTTATTTGAAAAGGTGGAATTCATTCTGCCATGTTTTAAATAGGAGATCTGGTATGTGGGTATCTGCCTGTTGCCACTCCTGGACCTGGTAACCTTTGAGTCAGTGGACTGATTTCAACTCCCTAATTGGCTGTAGTTCTTTGGGCTCTATAAAGGAGGGAAATAAGGTAAAGAAGGGAGATCCAAGCGGTTCCCTATGTATATGCACAATATATTGTTATATATTACATGCATGTACAAGTTACTCGATGCTAGACAATCTATATGGGCTAAAGGCCTGAAGGTCTCAGTAGGACAAGATCTTCACTTGAAGATCACATGCAGTGGTGAGGTCTAGTTTCATTCCTTCCAGTGTTTGTACAACTTCCTAAGCTTTTGTGCACTGGGAGAATGAGTGCTCAGATCAATGTACACTTTCCAATTTTGCAGATCCTCGATGAGTGGTTTGGGCGGACAGTCATCTGCTCCTGTGTGAAGCTAAGCTATGACCATGCACAGATTATGATTGAAAGCCCCGGGAAGGTGTTATCACCTGAAGAACTGCCCCCTGTCTCACCTCAGCACTCAATAGCTGAGATCCAGGAAGCTGTGCTGAACCTGCATCGAATTGCCCAGAACCTCCGCAAGCAGCGCTTCACTGATGGTGCCCTGCACTTAGACCAGGTGAGTAAGTACAGCCCTTGAGGGGCTCCCACTCCACTGAAGCAATTTCGCCTTGTATCCCCTAAGAATTTCCCAAGCAGTCTAAGACATCAAAGGGTAAAGTTAAGGCTAGATTAGAAAGGCAGGTTTGGGTGCCAATGCCTTCTTAAAAGAGGCACCAAATTATGTACCAAAAGCACTAAGTAAAGTAGGATTAAAAGAAAAAATCCCTGTTTTTTAAGGAGTGGTCCATCTTTCAGCATTTTTCAAAATCCTAAAACCCTGCTGGACTGGGTAAGTAATTCATACAGTGAAACAAATCATGACAGTGTCGTCATTATCATGCAGTTCAGATATCCTTAGTGCACATTTTGCTGTGAAAGGCTCATCCTCCACATTTATTTCTGTGCTTGCAATACTCTTGTTTTCCACAGCTTTCATAGCAGTTCTCTGTGCTGGGAAAATGGCTAAGTGTTATCTAAGATAATACTTATAAGTGTTGGGTGTGTTTCAGGGAAAGAACTGCTAGTGGGGAGGTTTTCTGTCTGGGGTGATTTAAATAATCTTGTATCAGTTGTGGTATGTGTCATTTCTATTTTACAAGGAAGTCCAGATGTTTTAGGCTATCACAGCAAAAATACTTTTGCATATGATGTTCAGCTGCTCTGAGGTGGCTTCTGATAGTTTTTTTGGATAGAAGGTTCCAGTAATTTGTAGAACCCAGTGGTCTTCCTGAGCAGGAGACAGAATAATCTCTTAACATAAGGAAGCTCTATTGTTTCATTTTGCAAAAGGAGCGTGAGTCAACATGAGGGTATTGCTGAGACAGAAGCTATGTAAGAGGTGTAAACAGGACTGTTGTATGTAAGACATATGTTGTAACTAACTCTTCCATTTTACTCAGCATTGCATTGTTGTCTCCAGTTGCAGGAAAGGTGTAATTTTAGAGAAATCATTGCTGAGCAACAGGAGCAAGAAGTGTCTGTAATCTATGTCCTTCCCCGACAAGCCATGTGGCTTATTCTGGTGAAGCTGCCATGAAGAGGGGGCAATGTGCTTTCCCCCATGTCTAAAATGGACAAAATGACACACATTTATCTTCAGTTTCACTAGAGGAGATTGAAGTTTTACTTTAGGATAAAACTTCTGGCATAGGCACTGAGGTGGCTGGGGGCTGTCTTACCTACATCTGTTGTAGGAGGTCTTGGAGGGTTGGTGTGGCACACCAGTGAGCCTGAAGAGGACATTTGCTTAAGGTCCTTCCTTGCTCAAAGGAAATAGTAATTCTTAAAATTATATTTAAATATTTTTTGGAAATCAAACTTCCACTTTGGAGTTTTCCTAACCTTTTTTGGAACAGAGACTTCCCTGTCTGAGGTTTAGCATACAATGCCTGATAAGCTGGGCCTTTTTTTCCAAGCACACTCTGAATTCTAAAGGAACGTAGAAGACCCAGCCTTTGCGTGGGATGACCTAACTGGGAAGCCTTGAAAGTGTCTGGGCTGGAAAACCAGTTCGCTGTGGCTGGGACCTGTGGCCCGGAAAGTTCACCTGCTGCATTCCACAAGTCACTGTTACAGTGTAATGCTGGGCGGTCACCATGTAACCCTGAGTTGAGTACCTGTTATCAAACTAACTTGGGGGAAAATATGTTTCAAAACAGATGTGACATTTCTATTGGGAGGATTTGACCAGGGAAGCATCCTGTTCCAGTGATACCCCGTAAAAGATTAGCGGTGTTTTGTTTTGCTCTGTGCTGTTACAGAGGAGCCATTAAAGAGAACATATTGGAGCATCATTTGTGAGATCGGGGTTAAAAGCCACAGCTAAGGGCACCAGAGAGGGCTGATTCTTGCTCAGCCTAGTTCCTAAACGCCATGATAAACTGAGTTATGTCTCACAAGTGGCACTTTATGCTGTGCAGAATCTCTCTCCCCTGGCAAGAATGTCAAAGTAATAGTCTTTGAGAAGGAAGCATATTTCAGATCAAGGGACACTTTCACCATACTTACTCTTTTCAAGTACTGCCCTGATAGCTGTGTTTTGATAAACTACACCCTCCCCAGCCCATGGAGAAAGTGGTTGCTGTAAGGCCTGAGTATGAGCAGTGTGTGAGGGATCGGTTTGTGGACGTGGCCAGCGGCGATGGCCAGACAAAGCAATCTGTATCTTTTAATAAAATGGGATAACTCCCTCTGCTTTTGCTCCCCCACTTCCCTGAGTTCCCATGGACACAGCTGTACACCATTTCCCACTTCCAGCCCCAAGTGAGCAAGCAAGGGTGGGTGTGAATGGGAAACACACCTTTCTAATCACTGGACCTCTCACTGATTTCCCGTTGAGTAATGTAAATCCTGAACAATGGAAGACAAACTCCAGCAGGAAACTAGGGGCAATGAATTATCGAATTCCAAATAAATATGTGAGTGACGGAAATGATCATCCCACAGTCTTGTGGGAGGGGATGGCTGAGCATGAATGACTCCTGTGCGTTTTTTTTCCCAAGGGATGTGAGCCCTCTTCCTATAAGTTGCATTATGTTTGAGAGTTCTACCATGGGATCACTCCTGATTGAACAGTGACGACTTTTTTCTTCCTTCCACCCTGCCATTTTTCAGTGTGAGGTGCTCATGGCCTTCCTGTTGGTATGAAGTAAATCACGGGGGAAAGAATCTCCCATCCTCCTTTGCCACTGGCTGTGGTGACCCTGGGCTGGTGCTCTCCCTGTCTGCCTCAGTTTTCTCTTTGGAATGATATTGATCTCCCCCATACTATCCATATAATTTAGAATTTATTCCCTAAAACAAAGAACATCTCTCAGATGAATCCATTCATAGGCATATCTTTGTAATAGCAGAAATACTGGTTGGCCAGGGAGCTGACACAGGATGGCTCCAGTAGGATGCAGCAGTGTCAGGCTGGCTGTGCTGTGGTGAGGGGAATGTTTTCTGTTTGAATGTCACTGCTGAATTTTTATGACCTAATGTGAGAGCGGCATCTGCTTGCCCATGGTTTTTATCTTTTAGCAGCAATTTTGGAAGAAGGGATCTGTGTAGTTCAACAGATGAAGAATGTATTATTTCCTTTAATAACTAAGGAATCAGATATCTGGGTCGCAGAGAAGACCTTGAGGCATTATGGAGATAGAGTATGGTCTGGAAAGCTTAGGATTTGTGGGTTTGGTGTCAGTATATATGTGTCTCTCTGGGGCTGTGTATTTTCTAATTCCTGCTTCAGCTTAGTCCTGGCATGACAACCTTCATACCTGCAGCCTCCTCCTTGCCCCCCTCCTCAGTTCCTTTCATGTCTCTGCAGAGGTCTGGTGATCCTGATGGGATTGTAGGGAGTACTGCTGCACTGGACCACGAGTGCAACCAGAGCCACACATCAGTCATTCCGTGGGATCCAGCTGTCCCCATAGGCCCCTTCTGGGACCTTTTCCCTAGAATACGGTTTCCTGTGCTCCCTGGCTCCAAACAGCAGCTGAGCTGAGTTTTAGAGGTTTAAAGACTTTGCACCTTCAGTGGCTAAGGAGCTTATGAAACTTTGTCCACACAGACAGAGATTAATGTATTTCTTTTCTTTCTTGTTCAGAGCTGCAGCTTTTAGATGTAAAGGCAAAAGGCCTTGTATGTGACTTTAAGGAAAAAATGTTCAGATATTTAAAATACTATCTTCCCCCCAAAACCTCGTGCCTGCCTGGGTCTGTGAAATGCCACCCCTGTGCTGTCCTCTCACAGCTCCTGGTGCACCCGCTCTCTAAATTGGAGCAGGGATCTGACCTGGTTTAAAAAGCAAAGTGAGCACAACCCACAGCTTTCCTTTATTTTCCTGGCCAGGTTACTTGGAAGCTGGATCGCTTCCCTAACCCACAGCTTTTAGAAACAGTAGCCAGGGAATCAGATAGAAACTTGCTTTCAACAAAAACCATGAGGTTTGCAGAAAAGCTCCTTAGCTCCAGCCTGCCTAGAGGAGACGTTCTGATAAATGATTCTCTTTTTGGCCTCAGCAGTTTATAAATGAATCACGAGGATGGATGCCTACAGGAAGACAGGTTAAAAAGGATTTCTGTGCGTATTTAAAATGAGAATACCCCAGGATGCTGATTTGTCTCTATGACAACTGTCTGTGAGCTGAGCAATGCCTTTTGTTGTGCCAGTGATTCTACCTTTGCCAGCACACTTACACCTGGGTGCTCAAAACATCAGCATTGACCAGAGTTCTTTGCGAGAACAACCCGAAGTGCGTCTACATTAAGCCGGTTAATGACACTGAATCGTTTGGTATAATAGCTTCTCTCCTTGTTTTCTGCAAGGCAGACATTCAGCTTTGCAGGTGTATGTGAAAAGGGAAGGAATAAAAGGACAAAAATGGCAAAGATGAGAATATTACACAAGTGTAAGGGCTGAATTGGTAGTGAAATGGTCTCACTTCTGCTTGCTCCCAGCCTGTGTACCGTGCCACTGTCTTGCCGTCTGAGCAAGGTTGCTGTTACCTGTGGGTCTCTATTTTCTGAATAACTTAGAGGTAGTAAAACTGTGTTATTGTAACTCTGTAGCTCCCTGGAGACCTTACCGTTGGTCCCGAGACCTACCATTTGTCCCGTGGCTGCTGGGGATAAGACAGGTGATCTTTGGCAATTGCTTTGTTTCTGTAAGGCTGATGGAACTCCTAAAGTTGTAGAGTATTTCTGCCTCTGGAAACATAGAGAAACAAGCACAAAGATCCCAAACAAACACCAGACTGTGTGCAGAGTGCCAGCTCCAAACCACCCAGGTATATGGCACACTGATTATAGTAACCAGCTCTGTACAGTTTTTGAAGCTCTCAGAACCAAATGTGACTACTTGATGCAAACAGCTCAAGCCATTCACACGGAAAACAAGGAGGAGGGAGGACACTGTACGTGCAGGATGTGACACTGTATGTTGGGAAATTTCATATTTAGTTGTGGCTAATGGGATAGGACAGAAACACGTATTTTTAGATAGTTGCTCCTGCTAATGCTGTTTAATTGGAAATCCCAAGAACCACAGATTAATTACTATCACTATTAAAATTTTCCAGTATGAGTGACTGCTGGAAATAATTATGGCAAATTGTTTTGTCGTATTTCCTGCCTCGTATCCATATAGTCAATATTCAGGTCTTTTGTTCTTGCTACGTGAAAGTAATAAATATTTCTGCCCTGGTTAAACAGCCATTGTGTGCAAAATACAATATATTAGTAAATGAATGGAAGACCATTTTGGCTGAGAGAACTGTTTACATGGGACAACAAAGGACTATAATATGGCATAGACCTCAGTTAACTGAGTGTGCCTATGTTTGCCCTAATAGCATGATCTGAATTTATGTCTTAAAATGCTTTTGGGGCAGAAAGGTCATCCTGACCTGAGTACTCCCTGGAGTGATGCTTAGGTTTTCTGTCCACGGCTGCTGTATGTGCTACCCCTTCACACTCTCAGTGCATGCACCTTTCTGGGAAGGAGTAAATGGCTTTGCTGCATCCCCTGACTCTTGGCTGCATCTCTTGGCCAGTCTCAAAGAGAAAGTCATGATGTTCATCTCCTGGGATGTGGCGTTGGTGCCAAATTCACCTTGGATTTGGTTCCCTCAGGATAGATTGAGGTGTGTACCTGCTTGTGCACTTGCTTTTGCCCAGGAGAAAATCCCAAAGACCCATTTATAAAATCCTGAAAACTACCATGATACCTTCCTAAAGAGGCTGTTACAGCAACTGTGCATGAACGTGACAGCAGAGGCAGGGTGGGCTGTATGTACAGTGCTGTAAGATAAATGGAAACTCAGACTGACAAGGAGCTTTCACTATTCACTTCCTATCACAATTCCGCCATTGTCTGCTCTTTCTCTTTGATGTCTGGCTAAAGAGACATCACTGAAACCCAGAATGGGGACAGCAGGTGCTATACGATCATTATGGACAGTTGCTTATACTGTCTGATACATAAGGCAGCTGGGGGAATGTTGGATGTATTTGGAGATTAATTTCCTTTGGGGATTTGATGTCTTTTGCATAGTCCCAGTTAATATGTCAAAACAAGCATCTGAGGCCACAGCTTCCTACTGGTGGATGCTGCCCTTCCTTGCACGAGTAACTGAAGTGCACATGCAAAGGTGTGTCAGCAAAGTAGGGATGATTTTCAGCACGTCTTTCCTACGGTACCACAGAGGAACATGGTGCTTGGCAGGCAAATGTGAGGTGTCACTGTTGTGGTCAGGAGTAGGTGACGGCTTAGGTTGGGCAGTTTGAGGATCTGTGCAGGAGGGAGGTGTTGCAGGATCATGTTATGGAGGGGATGTGTGTTGGCTGAGCATCTCTCAGCTCACGTTGAGATGTTTGCATTGCCAGTAGGTTTTGAAGTATTTTGATTAAATTAGGATTTTGAGTGGAAAGCTCTCTGAATCTAATCTTTTGCCCTGGGATTTTAATGAAGTCTTCCCAGGGGTGTGAGTAGGATTGATGTCCTCGCTCATGTCCCGCCGCTCCCTGATCGTTCTTTTAAAGCTGAGCAGCTGTGTCCCAGCAGGAGCAGGTGGTGAAGTGGTCGAGCTGGCTCCGGCAGGAGGGGAGAGTCGGACGCTGGAGCACAGGGCTCGACTGTGGAGCATCGTGCTGGGAGCCACTGCAGCCAGATGTCTGGGCAAACACAGCCAGGAAGGAGCTCCCCACACAGTGGTGCTCTGGCATTAATTTACCATCAGTAATGCAAGAGTGGATTATGACTTTATTCTTCCTGGAGTAAATATTCCAGCCACTAGCTCAGATATTCAAGTCCTCTGGTGATGTACAAGTGTTTTTCTTCTAAACAAACACAGCTTAACCCTTGAGTTTTATTAAATCTACCACAGACCTGCAAGCTGAGAAGCTTCTCCATAAAAAAGAGGTCTTATGGTTTAATTTTGAGATGCTGTTTGACACAGCAACACTGTCAGTTGTTCTTTCATCTGGCAGCCTAAGAGCAAGTATCAGAGGGGAGGCTGGCTCCATCCTTCCAGGCAATGGGTATGGCATGAAGAGGTGAAGCAGTTGCCTGAGCTCACACGGTGTGTCGGTAGCAGAGCTTGCAGGTCTGATTACCAGACCAAATCCAGCACCTTAGGCCAAGGCTGACCATTCTCTTCCTCTCACGTTTATTACTGAGAGCTTTTGAATAAAAGCTGGTGCTTTTCTGTTTCTGCTGCATATTGCTGGCCCATTTAAGGACACGGGTTTTTTCATCCCTGTCCCCAGCAGATACATCTCGCAGTGCAGAGCAGAGAAACAAGGCACATCAGCACAGGGGGCTGAGCTGTGGCCAGCACGTCTCTGCAATGCAGAAGCAATTGCTGTGTTTCACAAGTGGCCTCTCTCTCCAGTCTTTTCAGATCTCAGGCTTTACCCATGTGTGCCAGGATCAAGACAATGGGCTCCTATCCCACGGAAGTCTCTCTTGCTTGCGTGGGACAGAGGTGCAGTAGGCAGTGTATCATCAGACCTTCCAAATTGCTTGGCTTTTTCTATTGAATCCAGTTGGCGATCAGCCATTGTAGAAGGGGGGTGAGCTGGAAATCATCACATGCTGACCTGCAAGCAAGGTTGAAGGTGTTGGCAAGTACTCCAGATTTACACGTGAAGTACACATCTCTTGGTTTCCTGGATTAGCTGGACACAGATGGGTCTTACCCTTGCTTGTGGCTGCCTGGGGTCACCTGCCCACAGGGACCTCAGAGAGCACCAAATAGCGTTTCTAGGGGAAAGAGAGGTCATCTGTGGCAGGTGGTGGCTTAATGTGATGGAATGTGTCCCAGACGTGAAGCTGATAGCTCAGGTGAACAGAGGACTCAGTCCTTGATCCAGCTGAGCAAACCACTCACTGGTATTTTTGAGGTTGGTAGGGAGAGAATTAGTGGCTTCTGCTGGCTATATTGAAAGAGGTTCAGGATGGAAGAACTGGTTCTTAATGAAGCAGAAACAAGCTGGTTCTTCAGTGTCTCTGATAGAAAGATAGATAAACCTCAGAAAAACATGTGTTTGTGTAGAGGTGCAAGTGGGGTGAGTGTTGGGAGGAAATTCTTATTTTACATTTTCT
Source organism: Empidonax traillii (assembly GCF_003031625.1). Taxonomy (NCBI): domain Eukaryota; kingdom Metazoa; phylum Chordata; class Aves; order Passeriformes; family Tyrannidae; genus Empidonax; species Empidonax traillii. The sequence continues at coordinate 935,881 of NW_020955485.1, read as the reverse complement.
GCTGAGGAAACAATCCTTGCTCTGAGAGTCTTGCCCTCCAGTTCATGGTGTTTTTCTTCCCTGGTGATGAACAGACGTCATCAGAAAGTCTCTTGTTGTTCCAGATTCTGTTTATCACGTATTTGAACAGAGGCTTGACAAGGGTTTTTTTCAGGTATTAATTATAGTTGACTGCATGGCTAATCCATCATCCTCTTTAGATGGAGTCACTTGGTGTTGAGTGATGTAACTTCAAATGTGATCAGTCTGCCATAGGTGAAGATGTAGCAGCTCATTGTCAGAGCCATTTCTGTTTCACGCAGTGGTATATGGAAGAAAGGCTAATTGTATAATGACAAAAGACAATGTTTGGAAGGAGATGAAAGATTCAGACATTACAGTTCTGTGATTTCTCATGTCAATTCCAAAGTGAGAAGGGAAAAAATTCTTGCTTTCCATGACCACAGTTCATTTTATCAGGTGTTTCTGGGCAGGATCACTCCTTCTAAGTCCTGGGATGTTTTATCTTTTGTGATCCATAGCATACGGATACTAAAGTACAAAGAAGCTCAGAAAGCACCTGTGGTTTTCACAGCCCTCTGAAATGAGATTACGGAAGCCTTAACCAAGATACCAACAGCTGAGCTGAGGATGGAGCTGATCCTGTGTCATCTGAGAAAGCCAACGCCTGCTGAAGTCCACTTGAGGATTTATCTTTAAACATTCCAAGTCCAAGCTCACATCTTCTGAAATTATATGCCCTGCTAAAGTTTGCAGTGATTCATTTGGAGTACATTTTGTTGAGCAACCTCTTGGGTTTGTTTTGAAAGCAAGTGGCTTTGAATCTGTCTTTAGCAGTCTGGATCATTTATCTTGCTCTTTTCTGCATCTTCATGTGGTAACAGGGAAGTTTTTTAAGCAAACTAACAGTTAAGAGTATGGATTTCCCCTGAATATGGAATTGCATAAAATGGGAGCTCGAAGCATGACATCCCAGATAAGGTTGTTGGTCCATGTTCCGCTCGTTTCTGAGATTTGTCCATAGTTGAGATTTGAGAAAGTCCTCCTCCCTGAGAGTGCTCCTTCTTTGTGCGGTGCTTTGTTTGCTTGTGGGAGACACTGTGATTCCCTGGTGCTTCCTGCTTGAGGCACAAACACCCATCTCTCCCCAAAGATGAGTGTTCACAAGTTGTTGCATTGTCTGCACCTTAAACCTGCCAGCGCTATTAAACTTTGCCCTCTGAAGGAAGCACGTTCCAGTTTGGATCTCAGATGATAGCAGATATCTTACATTTGCGCTAATTAGTTGCCAACTAAGCTGGGCACAGTCCATTGCCCATCTGTGATGGGCTATCATTAAATGGATGGTCACATGAAAACTCTACAAGAGGTAGTGAGAAAGGAGCGTCACGAGTTCACTGGACTAGAGTGGTGTGAGGGACTCGAGACATCTGTAAGAAACCAGCCATGCCAAATCCCTGGGAAGGGGTTTTGTGGGTAATTCCTTTAACTGGACTTGAAAAAGTTGTTTCTGTCACAGAAATACAAAGTAACCAAGCAGTCACTGGTGCTTGGGTTTTCTTTGTGTGGGTTTTTTTTGTTTTGTTGGTGTTTTTTTTGTGTGTGTGTGTGTTTTTTTGTGTTTGATTTTTTTTTTAAAAAACAACCTAATCTGAATACAACAAAATTTAATTTATGCCTTCCTTGACAGCTGAAGTAAACTGGCCCCCATGAGTTTGATCCATCTGATCCTGCAGAACTGGGGGATGCAGAGCCGTAGCTTATTGGATGTCTCATGGCAATGCTGAGAAATTTGCAGTCTCATGAGTCAATGGGAGGTTTTGCATTAGCTTTATGGTTGCAGTTTCACCTCAATTTCAAGGTCTCTGTTTTAATCTCAAGATTCTACTTGTTTTTCTGAGAAAAAAGCCCACTGATCCAGCAAGCACTTTACTTCTGATTAGCATGTTAGAGTAGAAGCTGACCCATGATACCAGGAAATAAAATGCTTAAATAGCTAAAACGGGATTTAAAAAAAAAATGCAGTTTATTAAATGATTTCTTGGTCGGTGATGTGTTTAGCAGGTAGAGAAGGCAGAATGAACTAAAACAGGCTTTGGCATTTCAGAAAGTGAGTCATTTTTTCTGTTGTATCATGTATAAACTTTTCCCTTCTCATGTATGTATGGTTGAAATTACTTTGAGGTTTTGAATTCTCACTTCAGCTCTCTGTTTTCTCTTATTTTCAAACTACTGAAAGTGATGGTTGATAGTCTTTAATACTGTGCTTGCATTGCCTTTCTCTGTAGTTTTGGTTTTTTGGTTTTTTTGTTTGTTTTTTTTTTTAAGAAGACACTGGGCAGCATAAAGGTGGTTAAATGATCTGGGGAGTTACTGGTTTCTCATGTTTAGGTAGGAGTAAGAGGTAGGTGTATTGATGGATCCATAACATTGTGCCAGGGGGAGCTGCTGACAAATAGCCTTTACCCCGGGGAACCAAGCTTGAGATCCTTTTGCATTGTGGTCATCTCTTTTCAAATTCTCAACCATTTATAGAGTTTCCTTGAAATCAGTTTAAAGACCAGAGGTGATAGCAGACAGGTGTGTCTTTCCTTAAAAGAGTGCAAACCAGCATTAAACCCTCGGAGGTTCTCCATGCTGGAGGAATGCTATTGCTCAGAGTCCCAGGAGTTTTAAGGTAAAGACTGAGCAGACAATGAACACTGGGAGATGTCAGGTAGAAATACGGTATCTTACCAGATCAGGCCCAGCACAGAAGCCAGTAGGTCTCCACATGCCAGAACCAACAGGATGTTGTACGTGCTTTTTGGGATGAAGAAACCCAGCAGACAAAGGTGTGTTAAATCTGCCCTTGTGTGCCTACTTTGTAGGTAGAAATGGATACTCCTCGGAGGTGAATCCATGGCCACCTTTCTTTTGAGTTCACAGCTACCACCCTCAGCTGGGCTCTGCAGGGGAGAGAGGGCTTGCCATATCCCCCAAGCAGTTGGGTAAAGTAACATCACCTGGGTGTCATCCCTTCAGGATATTCCACCTGACTTCTTTGGACTTGGTATGCTGCCAGGCCTGGTTCATCCCTCCTCTTGCTGTTTGGTAAGTTGCTGTAGCTTGCTTCAGACCCAGCACCAAGGATCAATTTTGCTACAAGTAGCCTTTGTAAGAGTAGTAGCACAGTGATGGGCACAAAACATAATTCAGAGGAGGAAGACTTTCTGCTACAAACAGCTGAAACAACCAAGAAATGGGTGCCACCGCAGGCTTTTCTCCCAACCCTCACTAATCTTTATTGTGAAAGAGTTATGTTTGGGGAAGGTTTTTTTTGTTTGTCTAAAATAAAGAAAAATAATACCCTCCTTTGTGGAGCTGCTACCTCCAGTGGTTTTGGAACTAGGGTGCAGCTGCCTGGTCTATTTTGTCTCATTAGAAACTGGCTTGATCTTCAGTCTTGGCAGATCCCATGAGAGTCTAAGAGATCTGTTAGAAGGATCCAAGGTGAGTCTGTGGTATGAGAGGGTAGGAATCTCCCAGCTTATTGAATGTCAGCTGTGACACTGCAGTGCCTGGGGTGTGCTGTGGCAAGACCTGAGCTGCAGTTATGGCATCCCAGAAATGTAAAACTAGAAAGGGCTTTAGGAGATGATCCTTTCCTTTTCCTGGCAGTATCAGGAGCTCAGCTGGTGGCAGTCCTGTGTCGAGTTTGTTGTTGCTTCGTAGCTGCAGAGACCTGTGTAGCCAGAGTGAGTTCCTCCTGGGGTTGTCTCCGTGACTTTCACCCTCCAGCCATGCAGATACAAAGTGTGTGAAAGGAGTTGCCTTTGGGCCTGTCCCTCACGTGTTCCCAGTTAGTCATCGCCTGGAATCTGAAATACTAAAAGCCTGCAGAAACCTTGCTGGGAACTCGGCTGAGTGTGCCAAGGTCCTCTGGGGTAGAGTTCAGCATTTGAAGGGCTCACCTGATTGCAGCAAGGTCATCATGCAGGGTGACTCACATGAGATTATCTTTGATGTCACTGAGTGTTTCTTCCCGTTACAGTCGACAGAACAACCTGCTGGCTGCAGTTGTGACAGGGTTTTACTGGATGGGGCTGCAGAGCAATGCTGTGGTGTGAGATGCCCTCTCGTGCAGTCCAGGCAGCACAGCTCGATGCTCCCATAGGTGGTGGCATCTCCTGGGGCGAGTGGCGTGTCTGGGTGACAACCAGTGTGGGTAAAGCCTAGCAGGGATCTTTGCTTTTCAGTTTTAAGTGGGGATTTCAGCCTTAGGTTGGGTTTATGGAAAGCAGTGTGAGGTTTGGTTTAGAGAAGAGAAGAAAAAAAAATAGTCTTTTCAAAAAAGCAGTTTTCTTCTGCTTTCTGTGAGAGAGGCTTCCAAAAGGACTCGGTCAGTTCTGCAGTACGATCAACAGGACTGGAAAAAAATACCAAGTGAAGTAACACAGTGGCTGTGGTAAACATGAACTGGGGCCTTGGAAGTAGCTAATGGCATACCACAAAAGAGTCTCCTTTCACCCACCATGGGCCGTGCCAGCAGCAAGTGCTGCCAGTGCTGGCGTCTAGCAGAGGAAAGCATCATTTGGCTCCCTTTTGGATTTCATTACTCTTCCTGCACTCCCTCCTGCTCGCAGCAAAAGCCTTTCCAGTTGTAAAGAAGTGAATTAACTGCCTTCGTGTCAGTGATGGATGAGGCGCTTTCTCCCCCTTCAAAGGGGCGAGCCGTGCCGGTGAATGTGGGCCAGCGGAGTTGAAAAGTCCAAGCGGAACAGGAGAGCCCGTGTGGTGACCCAGCTGTCAGGCAGGACACCCTGGGGACGGATCCCGCCGGTGCCCTGCGAGCAGGGGAACAAAAACTACTCTCAGTGCGCTTGCCCAGCCTCAAGGCTTTTTTTTTTTTTTTTTTGTCCTTCTTTCAATGGACTTGGGCACATCCCTTAACACACAGCAGCCGTTTGTGCCGGGTTCACGGAGCCTCAAAGGCTTTCACAGGGTGCTCAAAGGAGGGTTAGCACGCCGGTACTTGGGAGATCTCCTTTCAGGCGTCCATGGCTAATCATATTAAAGGTGACCTCGTGGGCAGCGCTTTCCATTGTTGCCATATGTTTTGTCCACTGCTTGAATGATGTTGTGCATTGGAATGTATTCATGCATCGCCTAATTTAATCACCAGGCTTAATCCCCTCTCCTGTTCTACGCTCTTAGAATTTACTGGCTCCTTTCTAGCCTCCTGTGCATTGTCTGGATCTCCTTCACAAGCTGATACTGATGCCTGGAGATATTTTTATTTATTTATTTACTTTCAGAATGTATGTTAAAAATAAAGTCTCAACCACAAACCCAGCAAGCTCCCTAAAGGGAGAGCAAGCACAGTGGATGCTCTAGCAGACTGATCCTTCTCCCCTGTGATCTTTTTCTTCCAGCTTTTCCATAGAGAAATTCAGGATTAGACTCATGAGTTTAAAAAAAAAAAAAAAAAAACCAAAAAAATACTACGAATGGAAAAATGACTGAGAAAGCAGTGTGTCTCCTTTTAATATTTTTGGAATAAATAACTAATTTTAAGAACTTGACTGTCTCTGTAAAATATGATGTTGGTTTCTGCCTTTAAAACTTACCACTTTGGTATGGACAACTCCTATTCCAGGGCTGACTGGACAAAATTAACCCAACAAAGCCCCAAGTCCATAAAGCTGGGGAACTGGAAAGCCTGATTTTTGCAAGACTACTGCAAAAAAAAACTCTACAAGAACTACTGTGCTTCACGGGAGCCAGGCATTTCTAGGGAGTGGAGCTCTGCAGAATGTCTTTTAAGGATAATTTCTAAAGATTTTTCTATGATTTCCCTGCCCCAGCTGATGCTGCCATGTGGAGGCATAAAAATGGGAATTTGCGGTTCATTTGTGTTGTGACTTGCTTTAGGAGTGGATGGGATCAGTCCTGGCAAGTGAAGGCTGTGATGAGATTTTAGGATGATACATGGTCAGGTTGTTAGTATGCTGAACTCCCAGGGGCAGGAAACCTTACACTTGCTGAGGCAGATTGTTAAATAAACAACCCTGTACTTTGGTTCAGCTCTTAGATAGTCTTGCTCTGCATACAGTGTGCTGGTACCCACAGCAGTGGTCTATATCCTGGATGTCTTTGAAACCTTAAACATGGATTGTACCTGAATTATGGCTTTGAATTTCCCTCTATGTGTGTGTGTGTGCGCACATGCACACACGAGATCCTTGAAGCCAATTCTCACACATGAGCTCGCTGATCTTCTGTGACTGTTACGTTTTGGGTTTGGTAGGAGGAAGGAGTGATGACGTAGAAGATTGCAGGTTTGTGACTGATTTTAAAAATAGCTTTCAAATATTATGCATCTTCATTTTGAAGAAATGCAATACTGCTTGGAAACCACAGCTATTGAACATAAACTGTGTCGAGCCCCTTACATATGTTAAATAACCATATGGAACAGAGCGTTGTAGCAGCCTGCTGTGCATTAGCGTTGGAAGAAGATCACTGATCCTACCCCTCACACTCCAACCCAGGGATTGACAGCAGCGTCATGGGCTCTGACATCATTTTGGCCCTGCAAAAATGCTTTACAGTTTACACCTCACCTTTTCAGTGTGAAACTTGCCAGAACCCTTGCTGAAGCGCCTACACGCAGAAATTGCTTCTCCACTGAAGCGCAGCCGTATTGGAGCTGGAGTAGGACAGCTGGCTGTGGGTTAGCTGGAGGGCAGGGTGCCCGTCCTGCTGCCAACGGGGGCTCTGGGACAAGTCTCCTGGCCCCCATCCACTCCTGCTTCCTTCTTTCCCTGTGACAGAGGAGCTGCGGGGTCCCTAGGAAAGTGTGAGCAGGAGCAAGTCGTTGCCAGAGGAATTCAACTGAGCCACAGCCAACCTCTTCCCAGGGGAGCCCGGCGGTTGCGCTAACAGCAGCAGCTCTTGCTGTCCATGGGAATGGGCAGGGATGTCCTTGGAAAGCTTTGGATCTCCTGCACATGCACCGAGCAACTGCTCTTAGACACACCACGAGATTTGCTGAAGTGAGAGAAAGGGGGTCATGGCACTCACCTCTGCCCGGGCAGGACGGAGTCAGCACTGCCGTGGTGGGATGCAGAATGGTGTTTCCTGGCATGCAGCGTTTGAGAAGATGCTCTGCAGCAGACAGTGGGCTGACTGTGTGTGGCAGGAGATGCCTTCCCATCTCCGTGCTGCTAACAGCGTCAGAGGAAAAGGTTTGGCCAAGGACATAGCGCAGCTGCCTGCAGTCCTGGCGGGTTGTAAAATGCTGCAAGAAAGTCCAGATTATCCCCAGAGAATGAGCAAAGCTGGAGTCAGCAGTGCTGGGCCTGGACTTCAGGACTGCCAGGTATTTCACAGCATCACCCCAAGGGCTGGGGGAGAATGATGTGTCTGTCAAACTGAGATCAGCACGGTGTGATCAGGGTATTCTGCATCTTCGTAGTTCCGGCTCCAGTTTAGTGGCAGATATAACAACCTAGAAATACTGTTGTGATCTCTCTTGTTACCTGGCAGAGCTCTTATCGCTGTGGCACAGGGACTGTTCATATTTTAATGGGTTTATCTCTTGTATGGAGGGTATTACAAGCTTTCATCTGTCTTCAGTGCAACTCTACGGAAATCCCTCCAGGCATGAGGCAGTACCTGGGTGCTGAATTAATCTATGCTCCTGGATTCTCACAGCTCCATTAGTGGCTTAGCAAAGGAAGCAGTTAGCATTAACAAACTTAAGAAAATAGGATTTGCTGTGTTTGATCTGCCCTCGGCTCCCTGTATCCTCCCAGTAGGAGTGACAAAGACTGGTCACGTAATGGGAAGGCACACAATAGTCATAGGGAAGACACAAAATAGGCTGATGTGTAAAATGTGTAGCAGCACCCTCCAGAGTTCATGGGATGGGGGAAAGTTGTGCTGCAGTCAGGTGCAGTAAAAGACACCAAACCATTTTTCCTCCTGCCATGTACACAGAGACATCTGCACCCATGGCTCTTACCTTGCATTTCCCTGTGACTTGAGGCATTTGGAGACAGCACAGCGTCATGTCCTCCTTCGGGTAACCACTGCCATGTGCTCTGTCGCTGCCATCCATCAGGTGCTGGATCTGCCCTCCCTTTGGGAGCTGCCAACTTCTGCAATGCTGTTCTCTGCTGACTGTGGGCTCTCACAAAATAGCAGGGCCGAGTTAAAATTCAGGCTGCTTACACCTGGGGTCAGTAAGTTGAGACCTGTTTTGTGTCAGGTGTCTGAAATAACAGCACTTGGGGATAATGACCTGTTACCTGTAGTACCCTCTAATAACGACCTACCAAGCAGTGACTTAGAGAGGGTTTCTGCTTGGTTATGTCACTTTTCATCTAGCGCAAAAGTGGAGTGCACCAATTGCTTTTCAAGTCTTCAGGCTCTTACTTAACGATTTTGGGACAGAAATGCCTTCGAGATCTCTTTCTGATCAGGCTTTGCTTTTTCCCATCAGATCAAGATGGCATATACATAGATTTCCACACTGCCCCACTTGTGACAAAGCTGGTGTAGGTCCCACAGACCCCTCAGGTCCTACCTGTGACTGACCAATTGGGCTACAGGTGCTGTGGCCGTACAGAAACTCCCCATTTATTTGGCTGCTGGCACTGGTCAGCTTAGGGGAAATTTTACATCAGCTGTACCCCAAAAGTTCTTCTCCTTGTTAATAGTGAGAAATACTTCATTTTTTTCATGGTTACTTTAACTCACTTGGTTTGTCCGTTTGCTCCAGGATTTTCAGAGCAGTGGTGGTGTTTGCTGCTCTGCCAGCCCCTGGTGGACAAGCCAGAGATTATGAGGCCCGGGGCCTCTCTCAGTCCTGGGTGTCAGTGGGGGCTGCTGGTGTCATTCTCCCCTTCTCTGGGCTCCACATCTCTGCAGGTGCTTTGAAAGTGTAGTGTCAGCAGCTCCATTTCCCATCTCTCTTCTCAGGCAGCAGACCCTTGTCTTGCCTGTTCCTGTTCACACCAGTTACAGGTCCCTTTGCTGCTCCCTGGCCTCTGGCTCTTTGCCTCTGATCTCTCCTGGGGAATTTTAACCCTCTGATAAGGTACATGATGTCCAAGTGCTGCCCTGCAGCCATGAACTTATTCATGGACAGGGAAACTTCATTTACCATCAACTCTAATGGCTTTGAGAAGGGTCAGTCCTACCTTCCCAGGAGTCTCTGGGGTTGTTTCAAATTCCTGATTGCAATCTAGCATCTTATTAGAGTCTTGATTATCCTCCTCTCCCAAATTCCTGCTCTCACAAGTGAATTTCCATATCTCTCCAGTGAAAAAGAGATCATTGGGACTGGGCAGGACATAACTGTGTTAACTGTCCTGCTAAGACTGTAGTCATCATCAGTCTTCAAAATGCAAGAATGTTATTGCACAAGTGAAATCAGTGAAATTGTCTTTTGTCAGAGCATGGACGGGGCTGGGAGAGGTGCAGGAGTCAGGAATGCTCTAAGGAGAGCCTGGGAGACAGGCTCTGAGTAAAAGAAAACAAAACAGCCAAGCAGTGGAAGTTGGCATGTGTTAGTGTCACAGCTTTTTTATGTGGCATTTCCTAGGGATGTTTTGCTTCTGTTTTCAAATTGATGTATGCGTAGAAAATACTTTTAACTTCATTGACGATTCTCTAGTGGTCTAGGGCATGTGGTGCAGTGTCACAATTTGTTAGCTTCTGAAGAAGGTATTTTTAATCCACAAATTTAAACTCTTTGCAACTGTGTAATCCGCATTTTAGTTCTGTGGTTTCCTAATCGTGCATCTAGAGAATGAGCTCATCCAGTTTATAAAATGAACGGAAGTATTCAGCTCTTCTTTCTAAATAAATCTGGATCCATTTCTTTGTGGATTGCGTCCGAAACCTCCCGTGCGGGCAAGTGTGAATGCTGAAAAATAAACTCATTTGCAGTTTATACTTTTGCCAAGTGGTGAAAGTTGCCTCGTGCCTTGTCTTTCCCAAAAGGCTCTCCAGCTTTGACTTGCAGCTGTGAAATAAAAGCCCAGGGGTATGATGCCAGCTTGCCATTTTGATGTCAGCACTTGCCCTGATCTTTGCAAAGCATCCAGCCACGCTCCTTTCTGTTTACTGTGCTGCCTGACCACCTGTAGTAGAGGTTTTGGGGCCACTAGACATCAGCAGGGCAGCGCTCTTATGTGCTAGGGAATATATGTTAGTGACTTCACTCCTGTGATGGGAAGACCCGAGGGTCCTCACTGCATCCCAGGGCTGATATTTGGAGAGCAAGACCTGCTGCAACCTGTGGGATGATTTAGCCTGTTGTGACTCTGGGTCCCAGACTGGGAACCTCTGGATTTCCAGATTCATTTAAGGGACAAGAGCTCTCTGCTATCTTCCATCTTCCCTCTTCTGTGTTAGGGATTCACTGGCCTTGCATATTTTTTATGCAGTTGTATGATGCAGGCAGCAGCAAAGTAAATAAATGATGAGAATTTTAAAATAGTCACCTGAGATTAGCTCAGTTGCCTAAAGTTGTGGGTTTGATCCCCATAGGGGCCATTCACCGAACAGTTGGGCTTGATGATCCTTGTGGGTCCCTTCCAACTCAGAATACTCTGTGATTCTGTGAGTGTATCACCTGTAGAAGTAAGCAGAGGCATTCAGACCAGAGTAATGCCCCAGATGAGCTTCAGCTCTTTTTCCTAGGCTGGATTGGGGTTTGGGTCAACATTGTCCTTAGCCACACGCATGGATCTTGTAGCCTGTTAAGAAAAGTAGTTTGCTGGCTAATGTGCTGAGGACACAGGGCAGCAGAGATGGCTTCGGGAGCCTCCCAGAGAATTGAAACTTTCACCTGGGAATTGTGCATTTAGGGATGGGGAGAAGGAGTCTCTCTGAGGAGGCAATAGGTGTGATTGTGTCAGTTTAGGAGCAGTTCTTGACTTTCGAACAATAGCAACAGCAGTCCTATAACAAGGTGCTGAGATTGTCCAAACATTTGCTGTTTGCAAAGCCAAAGGGAAAGGACTGCTCCAACCCAGTGTGAGAGGTAACTAGTTAAGCTGGTGGCAATTTTCCTTGTCTTTCCTCTTTTTCCACTGTAGGACTTTTGGTCTGTCCTTTATTACCCCTATGCTGTCCTTACCACATGTTCTTCTGCTGCTACCCAGGGTCTTTCTCCAGCAATTTTGAGCTGCAGCACAAATAGAAAAGCTCATGGAAGAAGTGCTTTGGTCTCAAGAGCAGCTTCTTTAAGTGAAAACACAGCTGTGAGGTTTGCAGCCTGCGCTTCTGTAAGGGCTCGTCCAGCCGGCACAGCCAGCACTGCTGCAGTCCTTCCAGCACGCAGGAATTGGGAAATCCATTGTGAACAAGATTGAGTTTGATGGCCTGCGTGGAGGCAGATGGATGTATTTTTAAGGGACAAGGTGCCAGAAAACTCTGTGATTACGTTACTGGAGCATGGCTCATTTTTTGTGGTTTTAAAAGTGAGTGTCAGGACTTCAGGACTATTTTTTTTTGGGTCAAACCCGAAGTTTGGGCGGGGCATGAAAACCTGCTTGATGAGTAAGTTTATTCTTAAAAAGCTTTCTAGAGCTTGCTGGAGAGGGGAGCCTTTATTCCAAGAGGGAGCAGCTACCAGTTTTTTTGTACTTCCATGCAAATAGGGTTAAAATTGAATGAGTGCCAAGGGTAAAAAAGAACCCTGGCCTTTCAGGAGACTGTTTTTAGTGTAATCTTTAGATCAAGTTCCCTGCTTTTCGTCTTGGAGGCTCATGTTCTGCCTTGCCTCCTTGCCCCGGGTGAACTCCTTCTGCTTGAATACCCCATCACATCAGTGGAATTACCTTGAGCAGTTCTAACCAAGGCTGGCCAGAGTGTGCCCTTACATTGCCCTACAACTGGGACAGCTGAAGTCTTTGACCTGGTTATTTGGCTGAACCCATAATACCTCTCTGATACAGGGCATGTGTAGAGAAAACTTTTCATCTCCTGACGAAGGTTTGCTGCTCAGAGCCAGGGCTGGGAACGGGAGGATCCAAGCCAAACCATTTACTCAAGGGGCATGCAGAATTTGCCCAGTCAGGTCAGTATAGGTACTGGCAGCATTTCAGCAGCCGGAAGAATACTCCTCATGCTCTCTCCTTGTTGGAGCTACCAGGCTTTATTGCACGACTGAGCCTCTAACTACGACAGGCCTAAAAAATTCTTTAAAATGAGGATGGCTGCTGCCTGCACTGAAGCCCAGGTAACCTGAAGGTCTGTGACAGTGTGAAGCACTGCACCCCCTTTCTGAAAATCCTCTTTCCAGCCTTGGTGGAGGAAGCCTCAAGATGTGAGCAGCTTCCCCAATACCCCTACCAAGGTCTGTTTTCCTGAGCAGGGCACGGGGTCCCCACAGGTGTCAGTGCACTGAGGGGCAGCTCCCTGAGCCCTTCTGCTTTCACTGGTGTCTTGTGTCTGTCTGTGTCTGTGTGCTGGTTTGGTATCTGTTCACCTCAGCTGAGGGGGTGTGGGAACCCTTGGGTGCAGATGAAGCATGTCAGTGTCTCGTTGATAAACAAGTAGCGTCCCACTGTCAGCCAACTCTGCTGGCTTTAAGGACACAGGAATAGAGATCAGGAGTGTGTTAACTAATCCAAAGAGTGGAGCCATTGCATAAACAAGCGTTATGTGCACACAGCCCTCGTGCTTGGGTGGGAGATGACTTTCCTTGAGGTGGCTTTTCTCAAGGATGTGGCATTACCTTCACCTCAAGCCTGCAGTGTGTGCCACCAGACTTCACCAAGGGTGTGCTGTGGGTACATTCTCTTGCTCTACTGACCAGTCACAGGACAGCGTGCTCACACCTGCTTGGTACCTTAAGTGAGATACTCCCATCCACGGAGTCAACATCATCCTGCCCATCAAAGATCCTGCCCCAGCCCCTTTGAAATTCAGTACCCTGCTCCTCTTCTGTTCGGATGTATTGCAGTTGTGTCTGGTGACAAGCGAGCCTATCCATCACCGTATCCAAAGAGATCCCAATTACTCCTTTTGACAGCTCTTATTCATGCACCTCCCTGTGCCTCTGATGTCTCAATTATTGATGGGGCTCTCCTGGTAGGCAGCACTCTGTTCTCAGCATGGCTGTGTTCCAGCTCCCCTTCCTGTAGAGTTCACGCACACACCATGCCGAACGCTTCTTTATGTGCAGAGCCATTGAAGTGGAAAGGGATCTTTATTGGCTTGTGAGCTCCAGGGCTACACAACCGAAGGGGGCAGTGCAAGCCAAATCACACCACAGCTCGGCGCTGGGAAATTTCCTCTCCCCCTCCTCTCCCAGTGAAACCCAGCAGTGTCTTGTAAAATGAAATTATCTCATATGTTTAACAGCAAAGATTCCCTGATCTGATGAACATCCTTGTGATGGGGTCACCCTTCACTTGCATTTCTCTAAGAAACTTAATCCTCCATTGCAGGCATAAAATGCAGTATTTGAGGAGCAGTGGCCTTTCTTTTGCCAGGGTATTAGTTTGTTTGCTGGCTTTACAGCAAGCTCCTTTTGACGAGGAACACTGACACACAAAAAAAGGAGCTTCAAAGCGGCAGCGTAGTGTTGGAGCAATGTTGTCAAATTGGTTAAGAATTGAAGCTGTGCCAGAGGGATGATTGCAAAAGGCGGCTTGTTTTGTAGGGCTTCATGTATCCAGGAGGCTCTGGATGTCTCGTGACATTAGTGTGGCAGAATTCAGATAGAGGAATGATGAAGTGGTCGATCAGCTCCTGACATCTGCCCCAGCCTTGCCGTGCAACCTTCTGTAATTCAGAAATAACCAAAGGTTTTGTGTGTAGTGAATGAAGGCAAAAGGGAAGGGCAGCTGCAGGAGAAGATGGGAGCAGGGAGAAGCAGCAGTGTGGGGGGTGCAGAGAACTGGGAAAGGACACTTGAGTTCTGTTCTTGGAGGTCTGTGGCAGCAAGCACTTCGTAGATTAGCTTTAGCATGAGAGGAAAAATCTGTGCTGACCTTGCAAAGCACTGAGGTGCTGGGAGGCATAAGTGCCTTTACAGTGAGTATGACCATGCAGAAGTGAGCACATGTCAGAGGGTGATCTGTGGAGCTCTCCTGTAGCTCCAGTGGCAGGGAAGACCCAACTGCAAGATGTTGAATAGTGTGGACAATTTTTTTAAGCTTAGTGGGAAGCTTACAGTCTCTGAATCCCACTGTGCCTCCTGCAGTGTTCAGGCGGTCCTTCTTTACCTGCCTTACCAGCTCTTTTTCCACCCTGTGAGGAGTTTTGCCTGAGGGCTCTGCTTCCTGCAAAGGCCAAATGCCACCAAATGAGCAAAGGCAGCTGGAGTGTTGCTAGTGGCCACAGAGCTTGGCTTATTCATTTGGTGTCCACGAGGACTCCTGGGCTGGGTAACAATCACAGGTTCACTCTTCTCCCCCCCTGCTGACCATGACAGGGCATCAGCAGGGCAGATCTGCATAAGAGCATGATTTGTGCATCAGTGACAGCACAGCTGCCTTGAGCTATGGTTGAAGGACAGACCTTTAGCTACACATCTCTGTGTGACATTTCTCTGAGTGGGGTCCTCTTGTCACTGTGGGTGACAGCAGCATCCTCTTGCCTGGCAGTATTGCCCCAGATGGTCAAGCCATGTATAGTCTCCATTACCCATGCCTTGCTGGCACTGATGGGTAGCAGAGATGGCTGAGCCTGCCAAACAGGGTGTGTTTTATTTGTCTGAAATACCATGAGCAGACAAAGAGGGGTTAAAATAACAGAAAGCTGAAAACCCATTATCTTTGGGAACTATGATTTTTCCTTTTTGGGTAGGCAGGTTCCATGGCACCCCATCCCCCCAGATAGTGGAAAGGTCACCTTCCCATACCTGATTACCCCAGAGCTTTCCCTGGCAGCCTGTCCAGGCAAGGCTGTTTTCCTTCCCAGCCCTTTTCCTTCCTTTCCTCACCGTGGACTTGTCTCCTTGCACAGAGCTGGCTTCAGCCTCGAGCTGTGCTGGGGACCCAGAGCCCAGGTGATGTTCAGAGATGTAACCAGAGATGCTCAGTTACTGCGAAAGCCCACTCAGTTACCCCAAAGCCCTTTTAGGAGAGAGCTGCAAACAAAAGACAGGCACTGCTGAGTTTGTCCTGATCAAAGTTATATTTGTAAGTGGCCAAAGTCACACTTTTCCCAAATTTTGCACTTTCTTTCGAGTTTTGTCTTCACTGATTCTGTAGTGCACTGCCCCTTCCACAAAACAAAGGATCCAGGGGAGCTGTGTCTGAAATAACTGCTGTCTCTTTTGCTTCAGAGGTGCTTCCTGATATTCTAGTAGGAAAACTTTGGAAAACCTGTCCCAGAAAAAATGGCTTTGAGAAGTTCCCAGTTCCTTCTTCAGTTCCCCAGACCAGGGCAGCTCACCTGGGAGGACTCTGGTTGCGGCCAGCAAGCTGATCTCCTGCCTCCCTCCAGGAGGTTCCTTTGTTTCTCACTGACCTCCTGCTCCTGTGGGGTAGCTGCCATTTGCCATCGTGGCATCTGGAGTGGCTGGATCCACAGCCAGGCTTCATGGATCTTGGCCAAAAGAAGCATCCCCAGCCAGCCTGCCTTAGTCCTGCCTTAGACACCAGTCTCCAAATTGGGACTGAGTGATCTGCTAAGCTGTCGTAAGATCAGGGCTTGCAGGAAGAGGAATTGTGGAGAGCGTAAGAGGTCACTGTCTGGACAGTGGTACCTGTAACACAGGCACATGTGTGACATGGTGTTGCATGATCATGTGTTTCAGAATGGCTCACAGTGTTAGGGGTGTAGAAGTCAAGGGAGAGCAGCTGAATTTGGTCTCAGCCTGGTACTTGGTTCTCAGTGTTCCAGATGGTGAATTTTTCAATGATTTTGTGGCATGCAGTTTTATTTGGGTCAGTGAGAGCACAGTGTATGACTCTGCTACCCTTTAGGGGAGGGAAAATCAGTGCATCATCTAGTGATTCAGCACACAGGGTTTCTTAGCAGCCGACGGGAGAAAACCATTTTAATTCTGTGTTCATTCCTGAATAAGCTGTTAATTCTGTGTTCATTCCTGAATAAGCCATTAATTTGAGTTAGCAATTTTCTTGGAGCCCAGAGGAGAGGAGTCTGTGATCAAATGGAGTGGCTCAATACTACTCTCTCCTCCTTCCCTTGTTTAAAAAGGTCAGGCTCATCCTAACAAATCTCCTTTGACTTTTAGCCCTTGTGATGGTTTCCCAGACCATTTCTGGAGTCCTGCATGATCCAGCAGTGGCAACAGCCCTGCTGATAGTAACCTCTGTGACCCCAAAAAGATGCATGAAGACTGGCAGCTACCTCCTCCAAAGGATGCTGCCCCTCTTACTCAGCCTGCTGGCTTCTGGTCAGGGTCTGCAGCCGTTTTACTGAGCCCAGGGGCTGCATCTGTGGCTGTGAGAGCTTGTGGGACACTGGTGTGGGGGCCATCAGCTTTCCCCTGGGGAATGAGGGGCTGCTTGGATGTGCAGGGCTATTGCAGGACTCAGTTCCATGCTGGTTTCTAGGCAGTTCAGTGTATAAAATCACTGGAGACATTTTCAGCAAAAAAGTCTCCCCACAGAACCATTCCGCTGCTTGTTGAAAGAGGATTAATTTTTCCCCCTTAAATAAAATGAGCCATGTTTGAAATCCGAAAAGCCTTGCTGAATGCCTTCTTGGAGCTGCAAAGAGAGCAGCTTCCAGGTCCCATCATAGCCTGCTGCCGGAGGCGGATCCAAACTGCAAACCCTTCTAACAGCTCTTTAATAACTCTGCACAGAAGGAAAAATCTGTCACCTTTCCCTCTGTGGTTTCTCCTCTGTTCTAATGCACTGGAGGAACGAGATGGAGCCGGGAAAGTTTTCAGAGAAAGGCTCGTGGGAACTACAGCTGCCGATGGAGAAACTCATTTCTTTAGTGTCTGAGGGGAACCGCAATCGCTTTGGTGAAGGGTGGTGTGTGTGGGTGGGTTTGGAGGGGTGAGCTGTTATGACCCATGCATTTCAGAGGAACCACGAACACTTTATAGTAACAAAGGGTGGAAAAAGCAAGAGGTTTCTGCAATGCATGTGACTTTTCCCTGAGGTTTGGAACCCCACGGTATGTTCCAGGCCATGGTGTTTGCGTGTCAGGCTTGGTGAGTTAAGCTTTCCCCCACAAGCCTCACTAGAAGTTGCTGTGATGACTGAGAGCCTAAAATGTTGCTTTTTTTTTTTTTTTTCTCTCTCTCTCTCTCTCCCTTTTCGTTGTCCCACACCCCTTCTCCTCTCTGCAGATGAAGCTTTCGTTTACCTTGGACCAGGAGAGTGGGATGCCTCAAAGCTGTTATGTTTATCAGTACCGGGACAGCAACAGGTAAGGCCTGTGGAAGATTGCATGCAGCAAATACAAGAAAGGTGCAGTGAAAGGAGACTGCCCTGCCTTCTGGCAAAGGGATTGCAACTTCTTGTACCACTTAAAAGTAAATTAAAGCAGGCCTCAGGCTTGACCTGAAACTGGGATCAGCTCCTGTAAAGGCCAGATCCTTTAAAATGCACGAGGCCCTCCAGCCCCTTTTTCTCTGCAGCTTTTAAAAGTCACTTTTATGTGTCTAAAAGGCCTGCTCTTGAGTACCGTGGGCTCTGGCAGAGCTCACCCAGGCTGTGCCGTGGTGTGTTTGCAACTCACACCCTGTGTGTTTTGTTCTGGGGTCACGCTGGGAGCATGGGCTGCGGGAAAGCACCCAAAGACTGCTGAAAAGGACAGCCCTCACCTGTGCCCAGCTAGACCCACACAGCAACCCCTCCTCTCTGCTAAAGCTCATGCCTGTGTTCACTGAGTGGCCTTTTGTGGTACTGTAGCCCCAGTGCAGCCACATGCTCTGTTTTTGTAAGGTACTATATGATATTCAAGCTTTGGATGTGTTTGGAGCACAGAGTCCTCTATTTCTAGGTATTCTGCCTATTTTTACTAGCTGCTGTAGTGAATTGGCACCCAAGATGTTTTTATATCAAATCACATTCTCATTATCAAATTGACAGCAGCAGCAGAATACCAGCATGTCATAAATCCGTGGCCTGTTACTCCACCCATGTAGTTCTTCTTCTTGCCAGTTACTGAAGTTAACCTAAAAAAGGAGGGTATATGAAATTGTCAATGAACAGAACAGTCTGTAATTAGATCTGCTCTGAAACACTGACAGGAACAGCTCCAGTGAGGAAGAGGGACATCTGCAAATGCACAGACCCCTTTCTTAGCCAAGAGAAATCTTAATATTTAAACAAGAAGGGACATCATTAGGGGCAGACTCCTTCCTGCCAGTGGATGGGTGATTAGCACATGATCCCCCCCCAACTATCCTAGCCCCAGGGGCTGGTATGAGCAGAGCTGGTACCTCCAGCACCACCAAGCTCACAGGGAATCGTGCAGTTCAGCGCCAAAGCATAAAATCAACAAGGGAGGAGCATTTGTTTTTGAAGTTTTTGAGGGCAGTGGCACACAATGGAAAGCGAGGAAAAGAAACCCCACAGGCCTTTTGGGGTTTGTTAAGGATGTTTATAGACCAGTGTTTCTAATTGTGTGGTGTGTATCTCAAAAATCAGCAGCCGTGGGTTTTTTGCCACAGACCCTCCTCTCCCCAGGCTCCAGTGGGTGTTTTGTGCCATTGTTTGAGGAAACTCTGGGGACAGGAGTGGAGCTATTTTGTTTAAGCGCTAAGGCCAATAGCAATTCCACTTGGAAACCTTGTTTTTAGCTGTGAGGGGTCCAGCATGTGACAAAGTAGCTGTGGCATGTTGGCAGCTGTTGATTTAGAGATGTATGGCTGTGTCCTGCATTTCTGGCAAGTGTGAGAGCCGAGCCACCCTGGGCCATGCCAGCCGGGTTCATGACTTAAAAAAATACAGCGTGGGCAGGATGAATGGAATTGCAAATAAACCCAGACTTTGCACATGTCCGATGGATCTAAACTGCAGCTACATCTCCCTGCGGGCTCCCAATCCACTGTGCTGTATTTTATAGCTTGCTTGGCCAACCTGGGGGGAGCAGGATCCTATTTCCCAGGGAGAGCCTGGCTGAGTTTGCACTCATGGTTATCCCCCTAAACCCTGTGTGTGCACCCCAGCACTTCCGAAAATCCTTGGCCGGTGAACTGAAGCATGAAGGTCTGTGCTATGGCTGACGTATTCTTGCAGGTAAAATGCCCTGGAGCCAAACGTATGCTTGGTTCTGGTTGTACCCTGGGTGATTTTGGAGGAGTTCACAGGTGCTGCAGCTTTGCTGGCAACAGAGCTTTGCATTTGAGTAGTTTTGGGAAGGACTGGATGTGGTTCCCGCACAGCCGAGATAGTTCTTCTCAAGCACTGGGCCTGTCATAGGGTTTATTTGATATCCATAGAGTAACATAGCAGATGTCACTATAGTTTTTCCTTACAGTAATTTTCCAGGGTAAATTGTAGAGCTTACATTCTGTCAAGTTCTGACAGTATCCATTGGAACCCAAGGGGGTAACAGGTCTTCTGCCTCCTTCTTAAGATGTATCCAGAAGTTAAAGCAATGAAAGATTGGTGTCTATGCTGTGTTTTGGAGCTGTTTACAGCCCAGAGAAGAAATACTGGTGACACACTGCAAGCTCATGCATGGGAAAGACTGGAAATGTGCACCCCAGAGCTCAGTGCCCTTGGAGGAGCATCCGGGGAAGGACTTAGGGCAGGAGTGCAGGTCTGTGAGGATCTTGAGCAGCAGTTTTAACAGGAGGAAGCAGAGGTGATTCTGATCAACAAAAACCCATTCTGACCTGGGGAGTGTACCCGGTGCCCCAGAGATCTGTGTGAGCCAGGCTGTGCTTGTCAAGGCTTGGTGTCACTCTGGTCACTGAAGGAATGTCCCTTCCCTCCAAGTGGCAAATGCTGTTTCAAGCTGCAGCCAGATGGGGCCAGCGGAGAACAGTGGATGTTGGTCTCCCACTTGCAGAACAAAGGACTGCAGCATTGCTGGAAGTGTAATTACCAGAGCAATTAAAATTTCTATTGCTTAGGCTAGAAGTGCAAGTACCATGCAGACTCTTACAAGGGCAATCAATTGGAATTTGTTCCCTTTAAAATGATAAAACCCTTCCAAGGAAATTTTGCCTGCCCCTGGTAGTTTCCTGTTATCTGCCTGCAGGAACATTTACAGGCATAGTGCTCACCAGGTGCCCACTCCACTATTGCACCCTGGGTGCCGAGCACTTTGTGTAGACTGGACTCTGCGGAGCTTTAGAAGCCTTGGATTGGGAACAAAAGACATGCTTAGCAGCCAGCTGCTCACCCTTCCAACCCCTGCTGTATTATCTGGGTTCCCAATGGCACCTGATAGTCCCAGTAGTGATCCAAGTGCTCTACTTGGAGCTGTAGAGAGGAGCGAGACTGCGGTTCACAGGGGTGAGACTGGGGGCCATCATTTCTCCTCTTCTTCCTGCTCAGACCTAGAAACTTCCATCCCCTTGGCTGCCAGTCCTTCCCAGCCTTTCAATCCTTCCTGGCCCCAGAGGAAATGGCTTGACCTAACACGGAAACAAGCAATCTGCTTTCTCATTTTTAAGCCATGTTACTTAAATTCTCCCTAATGGGAATTGGTCAGTCAATGTAACACAGTCAGAACCTTGGGCTGCTGCTCTGGGCTCTGCGGGGCATTGCCCTGCAATGGGAGCACTGTGCCATGACATTTGGAACAGGAGGGTACTGTCAGCCTTCACATGGCCCCAGAACAGTGGCATCCAGCAGAGGACAGCCCTGCCAGCCATCCCGTGGTGTGATTGTGGCATGTGTCGGGTGTTGACAGTGGGAATGGCTTTCTGTCACTGCCTCTTGACACAGGCTGGGTTTCTCTGATCCTGCACAGGATCCAATTGCAAAACCCAGCCAGGCAGTAAAAGACTATCAAGTCCATTCACATCCACCACCATGGCTCATGAATCCTGTCTTACAACATGCAGACACCAGTCCCTGCTCTAGGAATGTGATTCTGGCTGTGCTGAGGAAGAGCCAGCTGCCCACTCTGGAGCCGACCCGGCGTGACTGCTCCTGCTCCTGTGGGCTTCCAGGCAGTGGGAAGGAGGAGATCCATAAAGGATACAGATGATCATAAAAGACTTTTTCCAGGCTGTGTGCAGGAAGAGCCAAAGCCAATTCAAGATCCCGCTGGAAGAAATTAATTGCGAGAAGTCCAGTTCTTTTGGCTGTATCCAAGAAATAGAAAATTCAGTCTGTTTTCTGCATTCACTGTCACTGTCCAGACTCTTCTCTGAAGACCTCCTATGCTCTGCTCACCTACCCACAGCAAGTCTGACCCTTCAAATGCCTTTGTCTTCCCTCCCAAGACTCTCTGGTTACTGTCGCCTTTCTCAGATGATGCAGCGCTCAGGGTCCCTGCCATCCCAGACCTGCTGAGAAGCTGTAAATCCCCGTCAAGTGTGACACTTCCTTGTCCCCAGCTGATTCTCCTCTAATATGGCTTTTCTGCTCTCTTAGCCTCCAGGTTTTGGTCTATTTTTGAGGTCCCTTCCCTACATCCCAGACTCCGCCTTTGCCAATAGACCAGCTCACAGCTCGCAAATGAATTTCATTTTAATTCCTTGCTGCAGCTGCGGTTTGTGTCAGGATTATGAATTTGCAGTGAGGGCTTTCATGTTCTCTTCAGAGTAATTTCTAAACCCAGAGGAGCAGCATCTCACATGGAAGCACTTAGAGACCTCTTACAAAAGCAGCGTTGGAGTATTGATCATTTTGTCTCTCTGGGGACCCGGAGTGCTGCAGATCGAGCTGCTGTGCAGTGTAGCCACTTGCGGGCAGCACCACACAACTCTTCAGAATGAGGAGTGAAAAATAGCTCCAGTTGAAAGGAAAAGTGGTGCCCCCTTTTATATAGAGATCAATGATGCCCGGTACATTGGATTATCAGTTAAAACACCAGGACTTCAAATGCCAGGGTGCATGCACTCCTGATGCTGACAAGCTCGAGATACATAATGCTGTTTGGGTTACCAGCTGAGCTCCTCTGTGCAGTCTTTTCATAAGGTGAATGTAATATCTGCAGTGATGTACCCGGTGTTACATCAGGAGAGCCAACCTATAATTATGCTGGAATTGTTTGAACGGGTTATTTGTCACTAACACATTAGCTCACTCCATTTATTGCTCCCATTCAGGACTGCAGCAGGTTTGGTGTAAACAGAGCTGGGGTGGAGGTTTGGGAAGGCTTATTTTTCTGAAAAGAGCAAAGCAGAATTGTTTGAAATTTATTCTTTTTTTGCTAAGGGAGCTGTTGACTGGCAGTGCTAGGAACAAAATACGTAAAGCAGCTGACGCAGCATAACTGATTTGTTTTCAGAGGTACTTCCCGGGTGCACAGCTCATGTGTTGGACTTTGGCATGGACCTGGTTGCTCTGCAATGAGCTGGCAGGTTTACCGTAAGATGTTTTGTTCCTTTTGAGAAATTGAGGCTTGCAGAGTGGGTTGTTTGCACAAGGAGCTGCTGCACAGTTCACGCAGTCCCTGGACGCCTGACCTGCCTTATTACATGGTTGTTTCATGGCACGCATCCCAGTGGAGCAGCACTGCTTGTGTTGGTGTAAAAGAGCTCCCCTGGTGGCATCTGATTTTCTGGTTAGTGATCAGCAAATATGTGCTCTGCCCCACTTTGACCTACAAGGCCAGGGAAGTCTCTGAAAGTGGCATCTTCTCATATTTGTCTTTTCTGGTAGGCTGGAATTTCACAGGGGAAATCCATGTTCATGACCCTTGACATCGTAGGATGCTGTCTAGTAGCCTTGAAATGCCTTGTTTAGATTTCACATCAAAATAAAATCAGTGTAATTTCCAGGAAAAAAAGAGAAGATTGAACACACTGGAATTTTTTTTTTTTTGATACCATGTCTTGGTTTTGTTTGACTTATTGGCACTAAACTTTATCCAAGTACACCCTTCACCTGCCAAAGCATTAGCATTGGAGTTGGCCATGCAAGGCTGGTGAATTATTCTGTTGCTTTACATGGAGATAAACCAGTCCTCCTGGTTTTGGTATTGGTTCAGTGAAGGGTAAATTGTCCAGGAGAATAAGTCTGGAGGTTGACCTTTAAAACTTCAAAAGATACGTAATCCTTCCTGCCTAAGGCATGAGCTTGGTTTTCTGTCTGCCACCTCCAAATGCTGCTGGGACATGTGCTGCAAAGTAGCCCTTGTCACTTGAGACTTGGAGGAGCAGAGAGCTGTTCTTTCCTTGCAGAAGGAAATGGCCCCTATGGCCATTTGTAGCTGGGGAAGAAGGGCTCTTGGAAAAGGCTCTGCCCAGGGACTACTTAACTGCTTTTGTTGACACAGACCTACCTCCTTCAGCCACCCTGCTGCTTAATAACAGGTGTCCAGTCCATCAGAGCTGTAGAAATAGTAACTGCCAAATCCTTGGAGTGTCAGTGTGATATGGGGGATGCAGATAGAAAAGGTGATCAAGGAAACCCACCTTTCCCTTGAGCAGTCAGATGGGATTCGAAGATAACCTTATCCCTTCCAAATGAATGTTTGAAGCCTTCTTTGGTGTCCTGCACAATATCCCACAGTGACCAGTAGCCCTCTCTAAATCCTCATCAGGGTTCCAAAGCAGTCAGTGTGTGCTCCTACCCTTAAGAGGCAGGATGGACTGGGATCTTGAATCCCAGTGAGTGCAGGACCTCCCTTCTCTCCCTAGATTGAATCAAAGGAGTTTGTCATCTTATTTGTTTCAGTGTTTGCTTGGGGAGGAGCTATAAAACCTCCTCATTATCAGTGTTAGGTGTCTGGGTATTTGGTGGCAGTCAGGTAGGCGAGAAAATATCCTGCTATTGTAATTGAGTCAGAGATGCTGTCTCCATGTGTCATCCTCTGAGATCTGTTCACATATCCATTTGTTTAACAATAGGTTTGAAAGCCCTCAGCAGCATTTCAGCACCATTTTCCCTGGCCTATGTGTCTGACTAATGGCCAAGGCAGTGAGCTATATCTGGACTAGAATTGCTAACCAATGGATGAGGGTTTCTTAGCAGCCCTGAATTAGATGACTCTATGATTAGCCCTTAGGAACATGGGAGAGGACAGATCTGACGTGGGAAAGAATGAATAATCGTCCTTCCACAAGAAGCACCTCTCAATTTCACCTTGAACCCAAGTTGCTTGATTGACTTTTGTGTCAAAGAAGGCCTTCTCCTGGGCTGACATCTGGCTCGAAAAATCACCAGACCCCCTAGCTATCCCTCTCCCAGCAGGATTTCTAGATAACAGGGAGAAGGAGTCCTAGTTTTGGCTTGGTCTCTGTGTCCTTGAATATATAGGTATAGTGCACAGTGACTTCTCTGCCAGTAGTGGGTTTTGCTGGCCACTCTGTGATGTTACAAGCAGGGAGCACTGGGACAGCGGGTTAAGTGCATGTGCTGTTTTCTTTTGCTTTGTCAGGAGGTGCTTTAGGTACAAACTAGAGGTGGAGAGCTGCATGTGGTCTCAGACAGTGGGGTAACCTCAAGGTGATGAAGGGAATCATGAGTACTGGTGGTGATGAAGGGCTCTCTGCTTGGGGATGGACCTGCCATTCCTGCTCTCCAGCCTTGGGGGTAGACCTGCCATTCCTGCTCCCCATCCTGCTGTTCCATCTGCACTTTCTGCCTGGAGGGAGTGAGGATTTCAGTTTGCCACGGGCAGGACCTCAACAGTCTGTTCAGCACTAAGTACTAAGTACCCAGGGAACGCAGTGTGAACTGGAGTAACCAGGTGGATTGTCAGCCAGCTGGGATTGCTCCCTCATAAAGAGCTACTGGCTGAAAGCTGAAGTGTTCAGATTAGAAATAAAGCACACATTTGAAAGGCAAGAGAGATTAACTGGCAAATTGTGCCAAGAGAAACCAGGGAATTCTTTTTCAAGGGCAAATGTAGTTCTGGAAGGTGTTTTAGACCCTACACATCAGTTTATTTGACAGACCAGTAGCAACCTGAAGGCCTCCAGGCACAGGAGATCAGCCGATGGAATAATCCTCCCACTCTTTAATTCCTGCTACACTGCTCTATGTTAATGTAAAGGATCAGCTTTGCATTCATACCACTTCTCTTTCCATGTACTCTGCCAAGCTGGGCATTCCACCTACCTTATTGTTTGAAATTATGTCCTCACAAATTAGAGGGTGAGAATGGAAGTATCTCTCCTCACCCTATCCTGAGCAACTAGGGTTGCTCTTCTACTTTCCCAGTTACTGCTGTGCTTTGTTCTGGGCCCTTTTGCTTTTTCAGTTCTTTTTCCACAGTTCAGAGTAGCTAAATCAGTCTGGCAGTGGACTCTGCTCCCTCCACACCTCCCTGCTTCTTCCCCGTCAAAAAAAGGAACTCCAAGTCACAAGCATGTTTTGTGTGCTCAGCTCCTCACCGTGTCAAGGTCACCCTGAGTGGGGTTCCTGTTACAGCTTAGCACTTTCACCTCTTTCAATTTGCCATGCATTAGTCAATCTGGAGCCTAATGGATTTGTAACCTGACTTTGCCTGTATTATCTGAGCCGTTCCCAGCAACGTAAGAGGATTTGGGCACAACTTCCTTTCAAGTTAATGGAAAGATCTTGCTTGGAAAGAACCTGCTTGAGGATCTGAGTGTACTTTGCATTAATGTTTCCATTAATTTTAATGGGAGATGTTTCTAAATTTCTCAGATCAGCTTTGAACATCTTAAATTTTGTGTCCTTCACCTGTCTCATCTGAAATGCAGTACCCTTAAATGAGCAGCGTCATTATTGGCCAAGATGTTCTGCAAGATTTTTCTGCCTCTGGAAATGTTCTGTTCTCTGGTGATCCCACTGGACCCCTCACCAGCTCACCACACGTGGGGCAGGATGTCCAGGGTCAGCTCCTGACTCAGAGGCTGTCCTTTGCATGATCTCTGTTCCACCACCATCTGCAGAGCAGAAAAGAGAAAGAATCCTCAGTGACTTTTTAATTAGCATATATAAAGCACTTTGCCATCATCAAACAGAAGGGAATAGAGAAAAGCAAACTTATTGTTGCCACTCAACTCTCAGTTACAGCAAAGCTCTGTTGCCTTGGGCATGATTACCTGCACACAGTGTTTGGTTGGTACAGGCAGGTACAGAGCTCAGCCTGGGTTTTAGCCTGGGTAAGGTCTTGTCTGGCTTTCCTGCTTCTGCAGGGCCGTGCTACTCTGAGTACACTGCCCTTGTGAGCTGAGCAACACAGCATCCCCAGCTTCCTCCCCTCTCTTTGCTCTCTGCCATCCTGCTACTCTGGTAACTTTGACATTTGAACACTGTGGTGATTAACTGTTCCTGAGCATCTCTTGCTGATCAGATCACTCCTCACTCCTGCCTTGTTCAGCAGAGCTTTTACCTCCTTCTGGGGTGCCCATAAATATTTCTTTCCATCTCCACTGAGCTGAGCAGAGACCGACATCGCGACTGCTCATTACACCATCCCTGTGGTGAAAGTCAACTCTGGCAGGGCTCTTGTATGTGTTGCATCCCTGGCATAATCTCATTTTGCTGAGACAGTCCAGGCTAAACATTCTGATGTAGTAAAAGAGTTCATGCAAACTCTACTCATCTCAACATAATCAAGTTAGTGAGCAGCTACACGTGCAGTTGTCCTGGCTTTCAAGAAAGGCCACATTGGCTTGGTCCCTCTGGAAGTACCTCTGGGTACTGAGTGATTAAATAGGACCTAAAATGGTGAGGAGGCAGCTCTGCAGCAATAAAAAAGGGCACCTCTTGGAGAAGTCATCATTAATGTGTTTTTCATGCTTTATTTAAGCTCAGTGCTCATTTGCAGTCTTGCTGCCAGACAGGCTCTGTCTGGTGTGGTGCCAATTGCCTGGCACAAGCATCCAGGTAACAGGGGAGTAGACAGGGTCCACCAAAGGCAGAGATGTCTGGTGTGGCTTGTCTGCAGCATAAAGCAGGAGAGGCTGGGAGCTGGCTGCCCATGCTCACACGCTCGCTCGGAGCCCGGCCAACCGCAGGTCAGTTCCAGCCCCCAACAATTAGTGAGACAGATTGAATCTAGATTGATCTGTCTACTTTCTCAGAGTGAGCCAATTCCAGCAAGAAATTCTCCTTTCCCTCGTTTCCATGTTAAAAGGAAGGAGGCCTTGTCAGATTTCTGGATAAATGGGAGGCACAAGGCAAGGTAGAAATAAATGTTGTGCTAATGCGTAGGAAGAATCATTAGGACAGAGATATCATCGATGCGGCCGGGCTGCGGCTGATCCACATCGCTGTGCTGAAACTCTGCCTCTGGTATGGCTACTACAAAAGGCAGGATTCAAAAGGGCTCTGCTATTTATTGCACATTTGCAGTGTTTTGCAGAGAGTCAGAATCTGGTTCAGAACACGAGTTTTCGGCAACAATAACATTCTGGACCGGTGCAGTGATGTTTGCTGCAGGGAATTCATAGGAAAAGCCTCTAGGTGTGGTTATTTGACAGATGCATTTGGATTGCTCTGGTATTCACAGTCCCTATTCCCCCAGAGTAAAAACTGAGGTTGTGGGAGAGCAGAGGAGAAAGGACATGTCACACCAGTGAATGTACAGGAACAAGAGTGTGGTGGCAAGCTAAGCCGGATTTTATCGGAGTCTCTTTGGGGATGAGTTTTGAGAGGGCAAATGGGAAGTGAGGAGGAGGGGATCGGTCCTTGATCGAAGCCAGCAGAGGAAGATCAAACATCTGCTTCATGCTATGTGTCATACCTGCCATTCCAGGGCTCCACAGCCAAAATAGGATGACACTGAGGGACACTTAACTGAACAGATGCCGGGATGCCCTCTCTCTGTCAACTACATCTCCATGCTGCGCTGTGAGCAACAAGGACAGCAAAGAAACTGGAAAATTGAGCGGGCCATTTTCAAGGAAAGTGGTTAGTCCTGAAGGGTGCAGTGCTCTGATCTCGGCACGGCTCCACGAGCTGTTCTGCCCACGCAGCCTAGGCAGGACCTTCGCAACAAAGAGTTCTCTCTCTTGCACCCAGAGTGCTCAGTTTTTTAAAGATGCCATAGAAACACTGAGGAGTACAACAGAACACCACAGCCAAACCAGTTTGGCTTTGCATCACTGCTGAGAGCAGCAGACAGGCCTGGAGAAAACAACCTGCTGACTGACCGCTCCAGAAAGCGGAGTGAGACAAAGGATGTTTGTCCTGAAATCTGTGGTGGATGTAGACATTCCCAAGCTCCCAAAATTGCAAAGAGATGCTTTCTTAGGTGGCAGAGCAGTGTGGCTTTGTGCATGTTTATCCAGGGTTTTCGCCTGCATGGTGCCAGTGCAAGAGTCATTGCTTGTAGTTGACAGCTCAGCTATTGTTGCAAAGTGTGATTTAATAGCAAGACTTGATTACAACATGCAAATGTAGCTGCTGGGGGACTATCTCAGAGGTTTGTGGAGATTAGCTGTTAAATTGGCCAGTGCAAAAACATTATTAAGCAGAGAACATAATTACTCATCTTGTGCTTCTGTAGTGTATAGAAGAGACAGATTTGTTTAAAAGCCAGCAAGTCCTATACAGAGAAAAGACTCGTGTCAATGCCACATCATGTACTGCTGTATGTTGCAGCATATTTTATTAGAGAAGCAATACTTAATAACAACATTCGGGAACTTGTGGAAGGAATCCATTATATTATTCTGCATCATAAAAGAAAACCTAATGCCTAGTCTGTGTGAAGGCTGTGCAGATATTGAAACATCTCCTTTCGGTGGTGGTTGATTGCTTTTATGGAGATTGTATCATATGGATATAAACAAATCCAGCACTTGATATGAAATTTGGAAGCAGGGTTTTAGACTCGCTCATCTATCTTCTATCTGTGCATGTTCCCTCTGAAATGCATCAAGGTTCCCATTAACACCTTAAACGTGGAAAGTAGAATTAAGTGAGACTGTCAGCACATACAAAATGAACCACTGGGCGTGCATTGCTGTTATGTTTTTCCCCTTCAGTCATAGAGTAGTCTGTGGTTGCTTAGAATAAAAAGCTTATGTGTGTGAGGATGCAGGGGGAAGGATTAAAGCGTGGAGAGCTGCAGACCTGGTTTGGGGATCAGGCTGTGGTTCAGAGTTTTGTCCTGACCCGTGGCTCTCTGTAACCCAGGCTGGGCTGCAGGGCATAGTGCAGTGGCAGCTAGAGGACTGAAGTCAGATGTAAAAGTGCATTTGGCTAGTGAAAGCCCCAGACAGTTTCAGGAAAGTCTTTAACAGAGGAGTCAGGAGGACTGAATTAGAGGAACAGCTTGTTCCTAATGCAGCGTAGTTCCTGCAGTCACAAGTGCTGGCGTGGGAGTGGGATGATGCTGTCAGGACGAACCTGCCGTGCTGCTGTGGCTGCTGCTCACCCCTGATTCACGTCACTGGGCACTTCCCCTCCAGCATCTCTGGCCCCCCAGCAGATGCTCTGCTGAGCCTTCACTTGTCTAAGCAGAAGGAAGTATCCACCCAAGCCTAAGTGGGTGAGATAAAGACTTCAAGGAGTTTTGATGGGAAAATCCTTGCCATCCTTTTGTTGCAGCTCAAGACTATTTGTACACCAGTAATTGCTCCCCAGGCTGGTTCCTGTGTGATTCAGAGTTGAATGTGGAACTGCTGTGTGAACCTTGGCATCTTGGCACAATGTATCTCGATCAGTCTAAATTTGAACTTGTAGTCAGTCCTCCTTCCTCCTTTAGGGCTCGGATGCACACTGCCTTGTTTCTTACCTGCTCTGTACTCAAAAATTTGCCAGAGCTGGAGCCATCAGCTCTTCCAGGTGTGCAGGCAGGGAAATGAATACCTTGTTTGTGGTTCGGCTTGTTTTCCACTCAGAACCACAAAGCACCTGAACCCCAAGACAGCTGCTCACCAGCATCCCGTGGAGTGCCTGTGGGGTGACTGGGAAGAGGTCTGTCTGCATCCAGCAGCAGCATCTCCCTCCATTCATTACTCAGTGCCAAAGGGTAATCCTAAAAATACCTGTGAGCGGTTTGCAAGCTATGAGTGTCAGAGGGGGCAGCTCTGCAAAGGTCTGATATCGACTGGGGAAGGGAGAGTGACATTTGTTTTCATCACTGAGCATGAAGGGATGGTACCTTCAGCTGTGCACTGGGAGTGGGTGGGAGCAGGGAATGGGTCTGGGTTTCAGCAGAGGAGACCAGCAGAGAATAGATCAGCCCTGTTGGCAGAGAAGCAGGAAGGGCCATGGGGCAGTGTGGGCTGAAATGCTGAGCTAGGGCATCATATCCCTGCACAGGCACATGCCAGTTACAGCTATTGCTTTATAATATTCATTGATAGTTTGTGATGAAGCCAAGAAGTGGGAGAAACCACATAAAAATACTTTATAATAGTTTTGCCCCAGCTGTGTGAGGGCTGTGTGTTCAAGCTGTCTGCATCTCCCTAAGCACCAAGTGTACACTTTGAAGCTGCACATCCAGTGATCAGTACTGATAAATGCAATAAATTTCACATGGTGGTAGAGTTACAATAGGAGTCTCTGATAGCCAGGGAGGAGACAGAAGTGATGTATTCCTGTGTTAAGCTCCTTTTTTTTCTGTGTGTACAGCTTGGGAGTGCAACAGATCCGTCTGTTAAATGGCTGTTAACCTGCTCTCAGAGTCTGGAGTGCAAGAATTTGTTTGTGTGATCCTCTTCTCTGACAGTACTGGCGCTGCCTATGGGAGATGCCCTTGGCTGCAAACTAAGGTACTCTAGGAAGAGTTGCAGTAGTTCTTGGTTTTATGAGTGACAGAGTTTTACTGTACTGATCAGAGTAGCATACAATTTGAGGTAGGACCTGCTCCTAGTAGGTCCTAAGAATTTGTCACTGCTGCTCAGAAACCCTAGGCTGGAATAAGGCTGTGATAATTAATGGAAGTTAAAGTGTTCCTTCTGCCTGTGAGCTGGTTGGAAATGGAAAAGAAGAACCTGTCACAATTGTGACTGGCTCTAAACTACTGTCAGGCTTTCCTCCTTCCCTTCCCCTGCCCCAAGTGGAAAATTGTATTGGAAAGCAGCAGTTAGAGCACTTAAATCTTTCCACAGTTCATTTCAAGCTCCCTTTCTTCTTCCCAGCCGTACCCAGGCCAGTTTGGGGCGCGGATGGGAGACTGCGTCTCTGGCTGAAACTTGCAGGATGTTAAATAACAATGGGAGAGTGAGTTTCAAAGAGGGTATAATGTGCCTGGATTGCACGTACCATAAGCTGTGTTTCCCATGCTTTCACATTCAGCCCATCCATGCATCACTCTCAGACTGTTTCCTTTCTGCATGGGATCTATCTCAGTGTGTTGTGGAGCAAGCTCAGGCTAAAATGGGGTTCCTGCCTCTCCTGCTACAGAGGGACACACTTTCCCTCTCAGGCATTCTCAGAAGCTTCTGGTATCTGTCATGTTCAGACAGCACATGTGAGCACATGAAATGGGGGCAGTAACAGAAGCTTTTATATCCCCTGTGGTGGGTTACCAGGGCCTTGTAATCCCTGCCCTTTCCCAGGTACTTGAATTGTCTGTTTTAACTAGTGTGTGCCCCCTTTCTTTTAACACCTTTTGGCACAGTCACCTTGCTGCTGCAGGCAGAGGTTCTGTGTGGGTTTGTCCCCTGCTGGGTCAGGAAAGGGCATCTGTCCTCCTTTGCTGTCTTCCTCAGCTGTCTGGATTTAACAGGTTGATCAGATGATGGAGGAGGCTCCCAAAGCTTTTACTCGATGTTACTGAATAACCCTTGGTAGAGAGCTGAAGGCCCAACATGCAGACCAGACCCACTCCTTAGGGAAGTCTGCTGCCTCCCTGGGGCCCAGGTTAAAGATGTGAAGAGGAAACTTTCCACCCTGGTACAGCCCTTGGATATTATCCATTATGGATTTTTCAGGTAAGCAGCGATGAACTTTCAACAAGAAGTCCAAGGGCATTCAAGAGGTATTTCAGGACTTTGGGATGACTGATTAAGGAACAGATAGTGTTTCCTCTATCCTTCCAGTTGCAGGAAATGATGAGGGAAGGAACAGAAACAACTAGCAGATCAATACCTGATTCTGAGCCTGAGGTCACTGAGAGAATTTGTGGGTTTTTTGATTATAGGTTAGTTTACACAGTACCAGGTCTGCTGGTGACAGGCAGGGTACACCTGTCTTAAAGGGGGAAAAGGATCTTTGCACGAAGGCCAGCAGGGTTCACTGAAAAAGCTTGAAAGCAGATTTGAAGGGTGAAGGGGATAGAACCAGGCTTCCTTCTTCTAAATGTCCATCTTCCCTGTTCATTCAAGAGTTAAGTAATCTGAGTGATGCAGCACCCAGAGCCAGGTATCTGTCAGGCCTGGATTGGAGGCTCACCAAAGCATGAGGATATATGGGTTTATTTCTGTTTTGTCATTTGGAGATTACTACTAAGTGTCTGTAGGACAAGAAAACTCCAGGGCATCTTAGGATATACCCCATGCTCCAAGAGAGGTTTTTGTTTTGGCTTTGCAACATTAATATATAAAGGTAAGAATGGATGGCTGACGTGCTCCTTTTCCAAGGATTAAAAGGCACTGCCAAGGCTTTGCAAGATGACAGTGTTGCAAATCTTATCACAATCCAGTGCTTAGATTGGTTGGTTTTAGCAGCACAAATGTGCTGACAGATCTGTGTGTCTGCTTTTTGGTGATGGTAGATTTTTTCAGGAGGTTGGTCTGTGCTGCTGAACTCTGGTTGCAGAGCCTGGAAGGTAATATAGCAAGAGTTCTTTTTCGACACACCTGGGTCTTCATTTTAACCAAACCTGTGTTGATCTAGTGAAAAAGGAGCAATTCAGGGTATCATTGTGGATTTATCTCTGCTCTTAGATGAAGCTGAGAGATCCATAAAAGTCAGTGGAGGAACTAGCAGGAGTAACCAGGTTACTCACTGGCAGTGAGATCCAGGGACAGAGGCATTTGCTAACTTCTCCCAGCAGTGTGTGAGGTTTTGCAGACCTCAGTATTAACAGAGCTTGTTCTCCCTTCCATGTGATCTCAGTAGAGGGACTGTGATGTGGAACAAAGTCCTTTGTTACTAATCCAGCTCTGGAGAGTTGTCATATCTGTCTCTGGACTTTAAGGATATGATTCTTTCTTGCTTGAATGATGCCACCCATCCTTACCTGTTATGATCTCACTGAAACTGCCTTATCTATCCTCATCTGCCATCTGACTGTAAGTAGCTCCAGCTGGAGACAAACAACCCTCTGTCACCGGAGCCGCACATCCTCCTCTGGCAGCGAGGTGCCGTTCAGCCCCCACTCCCATCCGTGCCGCTTGGCTTTCTCCGTGGTGTGCCCAACTCCAGTAGGATGTTCAGCAGTTTTTCCTCAATTCTGTTGTGTAAATGAGGGTGATTTCAGCCTGCCATGATGTGTGGGCTCACTGGAACATGACTGTAAATCCAGATCTGAACGTTTTCTTGTAATGGACGGGGTGGTGAAATTGCATTGCTGCCTTTAACCTCAGGCTGTCCTTAGACCAAGCCAGACTCTTCACAGCCCCTGTGTCAGTAAATCAACTAGCTTTTGAATCAATGCACATAACAGTGAAGAGAGAGAAGTTATAGATGGAAAAGACCCATTGTACCTTGAGCCTGTCCTGCTGCAGAGGGGGTAAAGCTCTGTCAGGAATTCCCGGCGAAGCTCCAAACCTATCTGCTGAGGCCAGGCAGGGTGAGAGTCCTGCCTGGGAAAGATGGGGGGGGCAGGGGGGAAGAGGTTGCCTAAATTTCCTACAGCTTTTCCATTCTGCTCATCTCTGCATTTTATTCCCTTGGCTTTATTTTTTGGGCAAGAAAACTGATGTTGATTGTATATTCAACAAACCCAATATGTTCATTCTCCTGATCATTGTTTTTCACTCAGAGCTATGTCTGACTTTCCTTTAGCAGCATGTTTTTCTCACCTAATATTTAGTTTAGGATTGTAGGAGCTGGATATAAAACCTTCTGGGACGTTTTAATCTGCCAAGAGTCTGCTTGAAAACAGAAGTTATCCAGAGTATTTCAGTAGGGTATTTAGAAAACATCACCCCAAATTCTGTGTTGCCCATTTCCCTTTCATCTCCCTGCCAACTTCTATTGGTTGTTTTAACCCCGATCTGCTGTCAGTGTCCCCCATACCTTGCTCCCCTCCCCTTAGGGTTTCCATGTCTTTGAAAGTCCTGCTAACCAGAAGGTTCATGTGTTGTGCTTCGCAATTGTTTCAGACCAAGAATAATACAGCGGGAGCCAGCTGGATCCCTCGCTCCGTATTGATACAACTGTTCCCCTTAACCTGCCCACACTCAGTGCTACAACTGCAAATCTGAGGCTGAACTAGGGCAGTGCTGGGAGCCCTGCTCCTTGGCCTTGCCTGGAAAGCAGCACCCCCAGCAGAGCATCCCACGGCCAGGGAGCAGCTGCCTTTGGGTGTTGTCTGCTGGGGACCTTGTTAAGTTGAGCGTGTTTTTCTGACACAAATCTTCTCTGAACCAGTGATCCCAGTGGTCATTCCAATTCCTTTGATCTGCAGCCAGCTTCTCCTGAGCATTCCTCCTCTGGCAAGGCCCTTGCTGAAGGCTGGCCAGTTTGGGTGATTGCTTGTCCTGGAGGTCTCTTCCTATAAGCCCAAACAACACTTGTGAGCATGGTTAGTAACTGGAACAGGCACCCAGAGGGGCTGTAAGAAAGTTGACCTTGGAGATTGCTAAAACTCTACTGGAAAAGGCCAGTCTGATCCAAACTTTGGTTATCCTGCATTGCTTGGACCAGAGATTTGCAGCAAAAGAGGATATTACTTAGCAAGTCACTACCTGGCTTGCAGTTTATGAACATCAGGGGGTACGTGTTGAGTTGTTGTGCCACTGGTGCCTTTGGATGCCAGATTATTTAATTACTTTCCATGGTTTTGGTATTTTAAACTTTTTTTTGTTATCTTTTGTTGTTCATCTCTTCATGAGCTTCTACAGGCTCCTGCTTGTTTGTCCCTGGGTCATGTCCAGGTTGGTAGATGGATGCTCTTCCAGTCACTGACCATCTCAGAATATGCTTCTAGTCTGGGATGTTCATCCATTATTATTTATTTCCCCCTTGCCTATCAGATTGCCTCCTGCTTTGGAAATAATCAACTATTTAATGCCAGGTAAACTGGAAAAAGACATCCAAAGGCTGAAAGGAGAAACAAATGGAGGGTGTGAATGTCTCCTCAGCAGGAATGTCTGGGAGAGCATTGGCTGATGGGGAATGTGGAATAGGAAGGCTGGTTCTAGCAGTCTCTGACTCCCTACGGCACTATCAGTTCTCCGGATGATTAACTGTTTGTTTCTCCCTTAATGAAAACTTGTCTCAGATGAAACCACTGTAATAGAAAGCTCATGTTTTGGAGCGATCCCAAGTGTAGGTTAATATTTACAAGCTATCAGGTTCAGGTTTTATCTCTATCCCTGCTAGCACAGAGATAAAATCCTTTTAAAAATCTCTTTTGATCTTTCTAGTTCATGACATGGCTTTAGTAAGACACTTTGCATATGGAACAGGCAAATGTCTTAATGGAAATGTAAGTTTTTCTCATCCTTTCAGGGACTAGTAACAGATGAGGAGCCCCCCATGTACCAGGGGCCACGGCTTTATAATGGAGCATAAGTGATGGACAGTATCTCTGCAGGATACTCGTGCTACAAAATGTCAGAATGTTATTTCTGCCTTGATGGCTTAAGATCATGTTTACCTAATGGACTTACATTTGCATTTTTCAGGTGTTGTGTTAATATTAATGTGTTGTCTGAATTGTTAATATTTCTTCACTTCAGTGCTACGTTAATGAAGGCTGCAGGGGATGGAGAAAAGACCTGGCTAATTAATTAAATCGGCAAAAAGCATCTTTAACTTTCCATCGTGCTGCCCTTTGCTTCCACCTAATGGGTCTTGGCATTTCTGGTCAGCAGCCACGTAGCACACACTGCTGTATGGAGCACTCAGTGACGGGCTTGCTAATTTTTCTGACCCATAAATCACTTGCATAAACTTTTAATGGTGAGGAAAAGTGCCTTTCATTCCAGCTTCCTCCTTTCAGTGGGAAATGCAGCCTGATAACAGGCGGTGCTGGCCTGATGTGTGGGGCCGGAGACTTTCCTGTCAGCAGAGGGGCTGTCTGCATTCATTCAGGAATTCTTTCCATTCCCCTCTTAGCCAGACTCTGGATGACATTAATATTATGTGTCTTGTCATAAGCTGTGCTTTTGGAGCCAGTGGTATATCAGACTGCACGTCTCAGGAATGTGGACTGCCAGTCTGGCTGGTTGTGAGGTATCTCCCCTCTCCTCTGCCCTGTCCCAAAGTCCTCTGCCTGGGCTCAGAAATGTGATAGTCCTGAGAAAATTATAGAGAACGCTGGAGCTGGGACTGAGGGAGCCTGCTGAAGTTGTGCTTCCATGTCCTGTGTGGCCCGGCACATTGTTGCAGGTCCAAACTTTCATCCCTGGCCCACAGCAGCTCAAGGTGCTGTTTTGGCACAGAGGGGCACTTCAGCGTCGTGCCAGGAGTCTGAAGGTTGTTGCCAATTTGCATGAAAAGGAGCAGACTGCAGATATATTAACATTTAATGAAGAGGTGTAGCCTGCAGAGCCCGTGTCCTCTGCAATACTGACTTTTCACTCCAGTGGTGCTTCCATTGCCATTTGGATCAAGATGGGATGTAGGGTGATAGGGCAGGCAGGTGTTGACTTTATCCCTTCCATACAAACCACAGATGAGAGTGAGGAGCTCCAGGCCAGGCAGGGTGTGTTTTTCACCCACATAGCCAAGAGCCAAGAGGTGCTGAAGGCTCTGGGGCCACTTGCACCACCCAGCACCCCGATGTCCGCCCTGACGTCATGCTGCCAGATCAGGGCAGCAATTTCAGGGGCTGTAAAGTGGCATCAGTAATTTCAGAGGAACTCAGGCTGAGATTTTTCTAGTGGCCTAAATCCCTGTGTGCAAACCAGTACATCAGGCTTTAGGCAATTAATTCCTAATCATGCCAAATGCCTTCAGGAGCCAGCTTCAATATTGAGAGCTTAAAACGGTTTTCCACCGCACCGCAGATAATTTGGGTAAAGCAAAGAGAGTGGTCTCATGGCATTTCCAGCCTCAAGGTGTGAGAGTGGTCTGTAAGTGACATTTGTATTCAGAGAACCCTCCCATGCATTTGTGTTGTAGTCATCTATTACTGGGAAGGCACCATAGCAAATGAAAAGGGCATTCTTTATACCCCAGAAAGGGAGTTCATTAGAGGGAAAAGCCATTCTTGCTTAGTAAGAAATGAATCTAAAACTGCCTCAAGCTGCTATTCTCATCAAGTTTCAGTGTTAGCAGTTTTAACCAAGAGCTAATTGAGCAATCTCAGAAAGTGGAGTAATTCCATTATTCAGCTACGCTTTGTACAAGGCTACTGCTAGCTGCGAGAGGAGCAAAAATTACTTTCATCAAGCCAGGAACCGCCAGTGTTCTTGCTTTTTACTACTTTTTCTTTCAGAAAAAAAGTAGGTCTTTTGGTCTTTTGGCAACCGTCACTGGCAACAGGAGCTCCACACCAACATTGCAAGGCTCGTATGTAACACTGCAGTCCAGGTTTTTTGGATAACAGGGGACTTGATTTGCAGAACTCTTCAAGCAGCAATGCTGCTCCAGAGAGGATGGCTGAAGATGCTCCTGTTTGTAGGTTAGGCAGAGTGTCACCAGGAAGACAGTGCACTGTTCTTGCAGAATTTTGCATGGAAAAGAGCCATTGCAAGTGCCGGTCCAGCTACTCGCCAAAGAGCGTGATTCTGTCATTGGCTGCGCTCTCAGGAGATGCAGGATTAGGTAATGTTGCTTTTAGAAGAGCTTTTATAGAAACCTCTCAAGTTCCTTTGCTTCATGGAAGAGCTGTAATCAAAAATAAACGAACATGATTTAAAGAAGAAAGAAAAAGTCGTACCACATCCAGCGTCTTTGGACTTAACCTGGAGAGGGTTTGTTGGTTGTACCGTGGTGCTGTTTCTTTACCACTTTCCTTCAGCTGCTGCTGCTGCTGCTGTTGGATGTGCATAGCACTGTTTGCAGCCTTTTGTGGAAGGTGACTTTTCTCTGGGCAAATGCAGAGGATTTAGAGTCCCATTCCCAGGGGGTGGCTGTAGATCTCCTGTTTATTATGAGAGTCTGCTGTAACTATAATCCCCTCCAAGCCAGCAGAGAGCAAAGGCTCTCAGCAGTGTACTGCCCTTAGCGAGGGGAGATGTATCCATCAGTGTCTTTAGAACCCTCTCAAACACACACAAACACATCAGGGCTGCCTTCAATGGCACTGTTTGGTTCAAACACAAACCAAGTGTGATGCTTTCAAAGCTGTACTGTCCTAACCCTGTTTGGACCCAGTGTGAAGCTGGACACCTGAGGCAGGCACATAGATATGGGTTGAGAAACCAGAGGTCTTGACTGCAGATTGAAGCACAAACCCATGCTGAGCTGGGATGGTAAATCCATCCATAGATGGGAAGGAGTTTGAGCAGCAAAAGCTTTGTTCCCTGTGCAGGAGGGAGCAAGTGCTGTGAAGGAGAGGCAAGATGAGGAGGAGCAGATGGGATTTTGTGATGGGTTAGGAAAAAGAAGTTTGGTAACCTTTACAGAAATGGCTGGTTACGTTTGGCTCATGTCTGAGCTGCTGGAAAGATACTGGGGATTTACCTAGGGGCAGCTCACCTGGCCAGAGGGACCAAAGGGGGCTCAGACTGCAAATCAGAATAGTTCAGCTCTGTCCCTTTGGGAGCAGGTTTCCACAATGAGCTACACATGATGAAAAGACCAACTTCTTCAGCCTGTGAAAAGCAAAAGACCCTGCCATGGGAGAGTTGTGTGGTGTTTTGGGTTTGTCTCTCACGTCTCAGCTGTTATAACTCTTCCAACACCTGCATGCACCCATCAGTTACATCTTGCAGAGGGGATGGAGGTGAAGAAGGCAGCATGGGGGAAGAGCTGTGCTCATGTGTCCAGCCCCACCTTGCTGCTGTTGGCTCTGAAGCCTGTGAGTCTGTTGCACTGATGGAACAGCAGATGTTTCAGTGGCATTTCTCTTTAAGCAAGCTGCCTGCCTCCTTCCTGCACTTACTGGATTGCAAACAAAGTACTCCTTGTCTCTCCTTTTCAGCAAACCTTGCTTAGCTAATGTCGTTTGTCAAGTTAATCAGGGAGAGTGGGCACTTCGATGGCTGCTGTACAGCCTGGCTGTATTGCCATGGAGACAAGCAGCCACATAGACATTTTACTTGCCCTGCTTCGCTCTGCAGAGATTTGGCATGAGAAACCAGTATTTTATTTGCCATCAACCTACCAACTTGCTGAGGGTGTCGGTATTTTTTCAAGATTGCTATCAAGAGATTGGGAAGTGTCTACCTAACCTTTTACAGAGCAAATGGTAATGCTGCTACTAAAGCAATTCCAGGATCTGAGTGTGTTGCTCCACTTACCATGTCCCATGGATGTTTGGCTCTAGCAGGAGTTGTCTGAGAGGAGTTACAGCCCAGTAGCTTTGGTTTGGAGCTGCCATCGAGTGTACATCAGTCCTCCTCAGCTGGATGGTTTTATAGGTGGCTTTTTGCCTACAGTAGCTGTGGCCGTCATTTAGGATACTTTGAAAAGCACCAAGGCCTGCCTGCATTTAAGAGCACATCAGGAACCTGAAATTTCCCCAGCAGTTGATGAAATTTAGGCACTGGTATGCCTCGGTCATGTTTGAAACTCAGCTGTGAGTGTAAACCATACGCACGGGTTGACCTCTTGCATAAGGCAGGTTATAGAGTTTCACCCACATAACTCATAAGAAAAATCAGGGTACTGAAAGGGCCAACAGGAGATGTACATGTTACAGAGCTCACAAGCCATCCCATCACTCCCTCCTCCCTCTCGCATGTGCACATATTAAATGATGCACTGAATGGGTTTGGCAACGCTCCCTCCTGCGGCCTGGGTGAACAGGACAGCTGAGATCTGCAGGCACCTATGGGAGGGACAGCCACCTGCCGACCTCTAGCCCTGTCTGTGGGATGGCAGAGGAAACCTCACATCAGCACAGAAAGGGCAAAAGTTCAGATCAAATTGTTTATGAGATTTTATGGAGCCAGGAGCCAAGGATAGCTCAGCTAATCCAGAGGAAACTGTAGCGATGGCGTTAGAAAGCATTTCACATGGGATTCATTCAGTGCGTGTTCAGATGGACCAGTCTTTCTGTCTCCATTTTTTAGCCATGAAATATTTTTCTTTGCACTCCTGCCTGCCAGCTGCACTGAGCCAGACTCCAAGCTAGGCTGTTTCAAGAAAAAAAAACCAAAGCCAAAAAGTTTTTGTCGTTTGACCTGCCTTGACGTTTAACTGATAAGTTAGCAGAGCTTCAGCACAGCTCCCAGTAACATCAGCACCAGGCACTGGTGTGGATCCAGGCTGCTGCCAGCCTCCGCTCCACTAGCCTCAGCATCCATTGCTTTTCTCCAAGCCACAGCATAGTGCTGGCTGAGTTGAAGCCCTGATGAGGAGGTGAACTAAAAGTGTAACTAAAAGGCCGTGTGGGGAGGGCAGAAAGGCAGCAGCTTTGCTGTGCCCTCCTGTGCCTCGACACCTGAAGCCTTGCCGGCTTTGTGGGCTGTCCTAACCCTGGCTCATCCTACTGAGTCACCAACATCCCAAGCAGCGTGAGCTCCTCTTGGGAATAAGGTTTTCCTTTTAGGTGCAATGAGACCACCACATTAAGCTGTTTGATGCAGATCTTGTCTCCTTCCTCACGTTCTGAGACACAGACCCCATTGCTCTGCTGGGAGGTGACGTGACTTAACTCCAGTCAGAGATGCCAGCTCCTTCTCTGTCCCCAACCTGTTCCCTCTGACCCTGGCAGACTCTCACATGCTCTGGATTAGCCAGCTATGATTTCTGCCTTCTGAAAGCTGCTTTCCTCTCCCTGGGGACTAACTCCTGATGTTTAGAACAAATCTGGCTAGGAGTTATTATGGAGCAGCCCCACACTGTTCTTCCCTTTCAAGCTTTCAGGACTGCTGCAATGTGTGGGGAGCAGTTCTGTGACACCCCGCAGTGATCCAGAGATGGGAAGGACCCTCTGTCTGTGCAGTGTTTTGGCATCAGCCCACAGGGCATTGCAGCCTTCCCAGAGCACTCTAGATTCATTAACCTCAGCTGACACAAACAAACCCATCAGATCCTGGGGCTTCTTTTCCCCCCAAGTACAGGACAGTGTCCAACCTTGTCTGTGTTACCTGCTCCTTGAAAGCCCGAACTGCAGGCACATCTCCCAAAGCCTGTCCCTGCCTTTGGGTGAGAGAGCAAGAGTACTTTTCCAGTTCTGAATATCTACAGTCACATCCTGCACACTCTGTCATGGGTGCAAAGCTCCTGGGTGCTTTGCAGGACGGGATTTTGCAGAGCAAAGTGGGTAATAATGGGCTGTTAGTTTTATTTCAAGAGTAAAAACATCCCTGGCAGGAGCGTGCTTAGCTATGAGCTTCCATTCAATATTACCTACAACGTCAGAACAAGGGTATCTCCAGGAAATTGTAAAAGCCCGAGCCCTAGAGTGGTAAAACAAAATGCAGAACTTAATAATCAGGTGGAAATTGCATCCAGCCCAAAGTGTCGCTGAAGGTAAGAGATGAAGCTTCACACTCCAGTGCTCAACAAGAACAGGAATGGCAGGAGCTGCTTGAGACCTCACTTGCGGTTTTTGTCTCTGGGACATGTGATGAGCCCATTATATCTGTGACAAAGAGGAGATTTTGTTCACAGTTTTTTATTGCTTTGTCCTTAAAAACAGGTTTATATCTCACTCCATAGAGGCCACATTTCGAGGGATGGGCAGGGACTCCATGGCCAACCTTTGCCCATGCATGCATCTGTGTTTAGCTGGGGCTAGAGCTGGAAAAGTCTCCGTGTTTCATTTCACTAAAGCCCAAGGGAGGGAGAGGCACTGCCTTTTGCAGCTCACACTGTTTTTTGTCCCTCACTATGAGCTGGCTTGGGCAGAAAGGGCTTCTCAGGTGTGAGCATGGGCTGGCACAGCCTCACACCTGAACTCAGGCCACTGTTCCCACGTGCCTCTGGTGTGGGAGCTGGTGGGTCACCCACACCCAGGAGACGGGGATGGCCATGCCATAACCCACTGGGTGCCTCTGGCTGCCCCACTGCCAGGGTGCCCAGCGCTGTCCTGCACCCCCTGGAGCCGGTGGCCATAGAGGGACCGAGGTTGCCATCTGCCGGCTCAGCTGCACAGGAGCAGCAAGAGCCTGGCTCAGCCCTCTTGGAAGTGGTCCCTCAGGAGAGTGTCCTGATCCTGCTCGAGTTGCCGGGCATTGCCCTCCCCCAACCCAGCCCTTGGCCTCTCTTAGCATCTCCCCATGGGCAGATGTTCCAGGGGACAGGGCGAGGAGCCCATTCCCATTTAGGCTGCGCTGTTCCCCCCTGCCCACACTGTCCCTGTGCCAGGGTGCCTTTTCTGCCCTCCCTGTGGTGCCTGAAGTGTTGGCCTCTGGCACAAAACACTCTGGGAGAATCCACAAGGCTCTTAATAAGGGAGCTTCTTCCCATTAAAGACTAATATTTCTACTGCAGATTATCACTGTCAGGTGCTTATTCCTTCCCTGGGATTGTCTTTATTTCCTTTCCCTTTTGAGTTCTTGGCAAGTACTCCCAGGCTGAGAATGTATTGCTGCTGTAGCGAGTACCCCGGGAGCACAGCACCCTGCACATCTCACCTGGCCAGTCTCACCAGCAGTGGTGGGTGCAGTTGGGAGCTGCAGCATTACTGGCTCCCGCCGTGGTCCCCCAGCCAGCCCTGCAAAATCACTGCTTTGCCTGCAGGAGGACAGGGCTGAGCCGGCATAATCAGCACAGCTCGCTCAGGCATTGCTGGGAGGGTGAGGTTACTTCTGTAAATGTGTTATCTTTTTTGGCAATTAACACCAGTTAGCAGCCCTGGGAATACACGCAGCAAATAGCAGGAAGCCCATTTAAGCACATCTCTGCTTATCTAAGCCCGGTTAAACAAGTCTCCTGTGGCGCAGCCCTGCAGCTGGTAGCACAACCCAAAGTGCACCAAAGATGATCCCTAGTGCTGGGATTGCTTTCCTTAGCGGTGTGTAGCCCTTGAGGTTTGCATTCAATGCGTGTGCATTCAGAGTTGGAAGGTGAGGGGCTCGCCGTTGCCTGGATGCCGAAGGCAGCCCTGCCTGAGTGATGCCGGTGGCTTGCCCTGCACAGGGACTGGCTGGGTTGTGCTGTGGGTGGAAGGCCGGCTTGGGACAGGGCTCGGTGGCTGGGCCTGACCACACATGTCGAG
Source organism: Empidonax traillii (assembly GCF_003031625.1). Lineage (NCBI taxonomy): Eukaryota > Metazoa > Chordata > Aves > Passeriformes > Tyrannidae > Empidonax > Empidonax traillii. The sequence continues at coordinate 892,549 of NW_020955485.1, read as the reverse complement.
CTCAGGATGGGGAGCGAGCGAGGCAGTGTTTTCTCTGGCCCAGGAAGACAGAGATGTGTGTTTGTTTTCCATGCTATCTTTCGCACGGCATTTGTTTTGCTTGTCGAGCATTTCGGGAGATAGAATGACCTAAAGGGAGATTATTTTATCCTAATTTAAGCTGTCAGTTTTTCACTGACTTCTGCTTGTCTGTGCCAGCAGGACAGCTTACTCTGAGTCTCTGGGGAAACCTCAGCTAGAAAGTGAGAATTGGGGGGGATTTACTGCAGTCTCACATCTAATCTGAGCTTATGACAGCAACTACAAGCTGCTCCCCTGTCCCCCTGTGTCATGTTAATTCCCATCACTGGGGCCTGGCTTGGCTTTCCAGGGGACTCCACTCTCTAACTGAGGCCTGGGGTTGTTTCCCTTGTGCTGCAGGCTGGTGGAGGAGTTCATGCTGCTGGCGAACATGGCTGTGGCCCATCGGATCTACCGCTTCTTCCCCAAGCAGGCCTTCCTTCGCCGCCACCCCCCACCCCAAACCAAGCTGTTGAAAGACCTCATGGACTTCTGCAACCAAGTCGGCCTCGACATCGACTTCAGCAGTGCAGGGACCCTGCAGGTGAGTGCACTGGCCTGGCGGGCAGCAAGGCCTTGGGGGCAGAGCGTGGGCAGATACATGTTGGCAGCGTGTGGTGTATTCCCTGTCCCTCTCTGCCCAAGCAAAGCTGACAGCTATCCCATGCCAAAACAAAACACCTTCCTCATTCACTACTGTCCTGGTCTGCCATGTTGTGCACAGAGGTTAGAACAAGGAAGCAAGGACCTTGCAGGTGACCGCAGCGCTGCCCTCCCTGTGATGGGAAGGTTGTTTCAGTGCAGGAGCACTCACTGGGACACACAGATTTCCTTCTCTGCCTTCTCTAGCTAGGCCTTTGGCAGGGAATTTGCTCCATACCTCAAGGGAAGTAACTCTGCAAGGGGTTGTTTCTGTCTGGGCTGCTGCAGGTCTCAGGGAGGGCTGGGTGGGGAGCAGGGTGACTGGGAAGGACTGGAGAGCGGTTCTGGGAAAGGTCAGATGCAGACAGCGCGAGAGGTATCTGACCACTCCTCTGCTGAGCGTGTCCTGAGGCTGAACTGCAGCTGAACAGCACAGCACAGGTTCCAGAATTTTCTTTACTCCAGCAGCAACCGGACTGTGGATAATCCTCTGCTAATCCCATCCCCACTGGCCTCCTGCACACCCCTCCATCAGCTGGGACTGCTTTCCCTGCTTGCTGGCTGCACCCAGGCTATGTCAGCAGACTTGGGGCTGCTCACTCAGCTCCTCTCCTGCACTTTGAACCCCCCAGCCCTTCCTCACTGCTAGCCCCAGCCAGTGACCTCCCGTATCCACGTCTCCCCAGAGTCCCATTAGTCCATGTGCTGGAGCTCTCAGTAGCTGGATGGGAGCCAGGCACAGGTCAGGAGGGGGTTTACGGGCACTCTTGCACACTGCACGAATGGGGACAGAGCCAGCAGTCCCTGTGCCCTGGGTGCTCCCTGCCACTGAGCCCAGGAGGTGGGTCAGTCCTGCTGGGGCTGCTGGGACCACAGCAAAGCCCAGTTTCATGTGCACCTTTCGGTTTATGAGGGGAGTTCCAGGAAAAGGAGGAATTTGGCTTTGACAAGCTGTTGTTTGCTCCAGTAAGGTCTGCCTGGGTCCCTCTACCACCATAACATGCCAATACTGAATGCTCTCTCTTTTCTCCTTCAGAAAAGCCTAAATGAAATATTTGGTGCTGACAAATATTCCAGAGCAAGGAAAGAAGTGCTGACCTACATGTTCTCCAGGCCCATGCAGGTGAGAACAGCATTGGACTCGTCTGGCTGTAGCTGTAGCTCTCTGCTGTGGCTCTGTCTTCAGTCCTCGCCCCTTCTGCGTTACTGAACTGGTTGTTGCACACTGGGGGAGTGAATGAACACTGAACATGGTGCTCTGGGGCTGCCTGCAGCTTCCCCCAGTGATTCCAGCCATGTGTAGCTGGCAGTGGGAGTATCCTCTGAGCAACAGAGCTTCACTGGATGGGAGGGTCGGGCTGAGTCTTTCCTCGCCCTCCATAGTGTCCCTGTTGGGACATCCCATGTTTGGATGTTTCACCCTTGAAGCTGCGTGCAGGGTGTCAGCAGACTCACAAGGACCCAGCCTGCTCTGCGAAGAGCTGGTGGTGGGCTTCAGGGTTCATGTTTGTGCCATTTCTTCACACCGTGGTATCCCAACTGGTCCAAAGAAGGAATCAAGAGTGAGGATGATGTAGGCATGGGGAACTGGCCATAAGCACAGTCTGGTATTTTCTCTTAGAATCAGGGAAGTTCTGGAAAACCTTTGGTCTCCCTACAGCCCAAGTGGCTCTGCAATGGAGGCTTGTGCTGCTCACACCAGTTGTCATGTTTGGTGGATCTGCAGCTCAGGACACTTATTTGGGTGTTTGTCCCCATCAAAAAAAGTTTTTGTGAATCATCAGCTGCACTTGCAGCTATGCATAGCACAGCCTGTTTTTGGGGAAGTCCTACCCCTCAGGGGGAACGTTCCTGAAATGGTCTCTCTGCTGTGGCCTGCTTATCACTGCAGGAATGAATCATCTTCCTAACATCACTCATGACTGTCTCTCTTCTAATTAGCTTATTTGCTTCATTTACTCATTAGCAGTTGCCTGAAGTCCTGCTGTGCTTTGGGGACTTAATGCTTTCTTCCAACCAGGATTGGGGTCTGAAGCCATTTTGTAAATCACCCCCTCATCTATGTGTCCAGCTCAGGAGTGCTGCTTTGTAAAGAGCAGGGAGTGTCCTCTGGAGCTGGCTGTGTTGTCCCAGATCCCATGGCCAGCTTTGGGTTATTCTGGTCCCTTCTGTTACCTCTTTCTTTTCTGGTGGAAGCTGCACTGGTGACATGCAGTCCTTGGAGTCCCTGTCTGGTCCTGCTGACTGGCACAAGCCTGGGCTTTGCCAGTAGAAGCACATGGAGCAAACCTGGCTGTTGACCAGGATGGATGAGCAAGGAGAATGCAACTCAGTTCTGCAGTTCCACCAAGGAGATGGGCTTTTGGGGACCCACTGTCTTGCTGAGATTTTGCCTCTGTGGTCTCCTGAGACTTTGGTTGGAGAGGTGGTGGGTGTGCTCTGATATACCTCACAGTGGCTCTTGTTAAAATTTAGCCCTGTGAATACACATTAGATCTGTATGTGAGAGAGATATCAAGGGTTTGGGGATAAAGTCTTCTGCAGAGTAGATACCTGACAGAGAGTCTGGGAAAGAAGAAAGAAGCACTTTTAAAGGAAATATTCCATGAGACTTGATTTTGGCAGAAACTAGACTCATTTTGTCCTCAGAAGACCAAGGTGCCCGTGAGTCCAGGTTCACTCATACCTGACAAACGTGCTGCCTGGCACACTCCCATAATAGGCAAAACCCTGTTTACAGCTGAGCCTATTGGCCCTGCAGGGCAGCCTGTGTCTGGATGGTAAGCAGCATTCCCACCTGCTGGCCCTCCCCAGCATTCAGGATGGTACTGCTGCGTGTGGTGGGGTGCTCTCATTATGGGAAGTGGTGCATGAGCCAGAAGAAGCAGAAATCAGTCTCGATCCTGGGATATGCTTATGCAATTTAGTTTGTAAATGGAGTTTCAGACCTGCCCAAAGCCATTGGTCAGGTGAGCAGACGCTCCCCTCCTGTCTTCGGGGCAGCTTTCCAATCTCACCCAGTGTGTGCTTTCAGCAGGGGATCCATATGACCTCCAGTCCATAAGGAAGGACCATGGCACTGCGATGATCTCTGGTCTCTGACCACACTCGTTGTGGGGTGGACTCACAGCTCCCCAAAATCCCAAGCAGCTCAGATTCCCACCCTTGTTCCTGCTGCTAAATGCAGAGGACTGGTAGTTTAACGCTGTGTCAATACCCCTTGGAAAGGGCAGACAGCCTCCAGGAGGAAGGAGCTTTCCCTGGGAGGAGTATTTTTTGCTGTCTGTATTAGAGCAGATGGAAGAATCAGCCCCGTCCTGCCGGATGTCACGGTCCCTCATGGGGGAGAGGACAGATTTGAGTGTTGGCAGCTGTGGAGCACAGCCACATGGGGGCCCAGGACGGTGTGGAGGGCTGGGCCATCGCTCTGACAGATGGTGTGGCGAGACCGTCTGGTGAGGGCACTGAGAAGTCACCTGTATCCCTGCACATGTCTCAGCTCCCATTGATAAAGCTGGTGTTTCAGGGACAAGGCTGCAGCTAAATCAGCCAAAACAGCCTGTCCACAGGTTTAACCCCTCATTGTGCCAAGCCTGTGTCTTCCATCTTCACTGCACACTGGTGGTCAAAGCATCAGCCTCTTGAAGGAGGAGGGAGATGGGAAGCAACTGGTAATGTGTGTGTCTGGGTGAGCGCCTGGATTGCCATGCCAGGAGCCTTGTAACAGATGAAGGAGCAGTGACGTACCATTTTTCAGGGGCTCAGTCACTCGGGGATTCAATCTGTCCGTGAGAGCAAAGCTGCCCCTGGTTGGCTGGGGCTGATTTATTTCCAGGCTCCTCGCAGTTCTCCGAGGATTGCAGCAAACCCTGGGGATTTGAGGCCACTTATGACTCAAATTTGTTAATGAGAAAACATCTGCTTTATGCCAGGCTGGCGTCACTGGGTAGTGTCGTCATGGTGGTGAGGACAGGTATCAGATACGGCTTGGACTGGGCTCCCTGCAATGTGTCACCCTGCCACAGCCCAGAGGAGTATTTGTGCTGTGATGCCGATGTCAGTGAGCCAGGAGTTGCCAAAAGGGTGTCCAAAATGGTGCTGGACCCTGCAGTGGCTGGGTTTGGCCAGCACATCCATCAAGACAAAGTGCCCCAGACAACAGCAAGCAGCACAGGACCTTCAGCATCTTTTCTAACGTGAAACAAGGCAGAGCATAACTTGAAACATTGCTGGGCATGGGGCAGGGGTGGGCCGTTCCCAGGGGCTTTCTCCTAGCAGGGATTTTGACCGGTGCTCTGCTTTCTACCTGCTTAGCATTGTAAAGACCTTTCTCCCTTCTGCCCAGAAGCTTGGCACAAGTGCCTGTAAACCCCCTGTGATTTCACACTGTCTGTCTGCACAAGGGCACTCATCTTCTCCCGCAGCAGCCTCCAGTGCTTGGCGTCTCTCCCTGCCCAACAGAGCCTCGTTCAGTGGGAGCCGAGCTAATTGAGTGGAGACCATACTTTGTGGAGTCCATCAGAAACAATTTAATTCTGGGTTGTGGAAATTGGCAGCCACCACAGCTCCTATCCCAGCTCTTGGGTCTCATAATAAGGCCAGGACTGATGCTGCTTTTTTTAACCTGCTCTATTTACTTGCCCGGATCAGTGCGTTGCTGCTCAGCAGGAGCTGGCTGTGCTGCTGGGCTGGAGAGCAGAGGATACAGCTGCCCAAACTGAGGATCCCAGGACAGCTCTGTAATCAGAGCTGGCTACTCCTGTTTTTTTTAAATCACTTGCTCTTATTTTCGAATGGGTTCATTCAATCGCCACTGTGCCGTGACCCCGCCGCAACCCCCCTGACCTGCACAGCCTCCCCTCCCCGCCTGGGCTCGGCCCCCGATTGTTTTCCCAGCCCTGAGAGCTGGTGTTTCACAGATGTAAAAATAAAAGCTGTAACGTGAGATAACAGGGACGACACAGGAGAGGTTCCTGCTGAAGAGACTGCTGGGCAACACGGTGCTGCTGTCGCCCTGGTGTTGGTTTAGATGGGCAGTCCATCTGCTCGGCTTCCCAGCTGCCATGGTGGGATGGAGCAGCAGGGATCACAGCAGAGCTGTCTCTTCCTCCTTAGCGAATGGAGGAGCCACTTATCCCAGCCCCCACTTGCAGGCACTTGGAGAGCCTGCAGCCAGACCCAGAACCAAAGAGCCTTGCACAGGAGCCACTCTGCAAGGCTCCTTGTTGGGAAAGCATCTGAGGTGGGTGTGGAACAAGCTGGGCTCTCCTCTGGAAGATGGGAGGATGGCTAATGAGCCGCAGGGCCTGAACAGAAGCAGGAGAATGCTGAAACCCATGTGTGATGTGAAAGTTCATGCAGTCCTTGGGGCCAGGCAGGGTCAGCTGGCAGCCAGCAGTGGCTTTGCACCTTTTTCTCTGTGCTCGTTTTCTGCAGCACTTGTCTTGTCCCTGCACAGCCCGAACTGAGCATCAGGTGAAGGGCCATCAGCACACAGGATATCATTAGAAGGACCATTGGCTGCTGGAGATCTTGTCTCACAGACCCAGACCCCTCCAGCCTCATGCAGGGTCCTGCCACCATCCTTGCTCACACCCTTCCCTTGTTTCTCCCCCCTTTCAGATGGCTCTCTACTTCTGCACTGGTGTCATGGAGGACGAGACCCTCTTTCGCCACTACGCCCTGAACGTGCCCTTCTACACCCACTTCACCTCCCCCATCCGCCGCTACGCCGACATCATCGTGCACCGGCTGCTCTCCGCCTCGCTCGGTGGGTCTGCCCGGCCGCTCGGGGGGTGACCTGGGCACCTGGGTCCAGGGTGCCGTGGGGTGGCTCTGTAGCAGGAGTGACAACATTGTCACTTGTCCCCTCTGCAGGTGCCAGCTCCCCCATCAAGATGGAGAAAGAGGACATCCAAAGGCAGGCAGAGCACTGCAACGACCGGAAAATGGCTTCCAAGAGGGTGCAGGAGCTCAGCGGTGACCTCTTCTTCTCCATCTTTGTCAGGGTAAGAGCCAAGACTGTCTTCCCTCAAGGCGTCTCTGGGTTTCCCTCTGAAGGCTCAGCCTAGATGCCACCAGGCAGGGGGCTGTGGCTGCCCACTTGGCCTCAGGAAAGGCAAACAGTGAGGGGACACAGCAACCACCACTGCCATATTCCAGGAGCTGGAGACACTGGCTCCCCTTGGGGATGGCTGGATGAGGGCTGCTGTGTAGTGACAGCCATGTCTCTTGACAGGAATGTGGTCCTCTGGAGTCAGAAGCCATGGTGATGGGTGTCCTGAGCAAGGCCTTTGATGTCCTGGTGCTGAAGTTTGGAATCCAGAAGCGCATCTACTGCAATGTAAGTACCTCACCAGTGTGAGACAGTGCCAGTGCTCTCACCAGAGATGGCTGCAGCAGCCTGGGGCCATTGGAGGCAGTTGCTGTCCTGGTGCCCTTTTGTGCCACCCTGCAACCAGCAGAGCTGTGCCCAAGCCAGGCCAGCCAGAGGGGAGGGAGCCTTCCTGGAGTTTCCATTCCACCCCTCAGCCCAGGCAGGCACAAGGGGCTGAGGGTCTGGATCAGCCCAGGCTCTGAGGACCAGCTCGTCCCTGTGATGTGCTGGGTGATCTAGCCTGAGTAAAAAAGAATAAAGCCAGATTCAGGGGAACAGAGATGAGCGTGGATCTGAAGCGAGGGCAGGGAGTGAGGCTCGGTTTTCATTTCATTTAATCAGACGGTTTATGTGGGGCTGTGACAGCAGCGCTGTGGACCAGCACCTGCGGTCGGTGACAGCATCCTCTCTTAATAACCTGGTTATATGGCTGGCAATGACATCTTTAAACAGGACATAGAGTGTGATATATGGGCTGATGGTGTATCACAGCAGCCCCTGATTTACGTGCTCGGCTCAGGCTCACAGGCTGCTGCATCCCAGTTGTTAAAGAGCGTGCAGGGCAAAGCAGCGTCAGCCCCATCCACAGGCAAAGTGAAGGAGGAGACCTGAGTAGGGGAATGTTCCCGATATTCTTCCTGCCTGCAGGCGCTGCCCTTGAGGGACTTCCACTTCCAGAAGGTGGGGAAGAAGCCAGAGCTGACACTCGTGTGGGAACCAGAGGAGTTGGAGGAAGAATCTGTGCACCAGGTAAGACCCCCACAGCATGGGATAGGCTCAACACCATGAGGGTGGCATGGAGGCTTGTGCAGTGCCCACCTGTGATGTCTGTAAGGACAGGTCTGGGAGGCAGGACTGCCTCGCAGGCTGTCGGGTCCTGCTGTCTCTCTGCGTCCCCAGTGAGCCCAACTTCAATCTTAACCTCCTCTGACATCCAGCCCTGCTCCATCCCATCGCTGCCCTCACATCTGACCTCTCTACACCCTTCAGTCTCTGCCCTGCCTGCTGTGTGTCCTACATCCCAATTCAGTTTCCTTCAGGAATTGAATTAACGTGCTGTTTACTTCCTCCTTCCAGATCATCAATTAAGATGTTAAGTAAAATCAGGCTTAAAGCAGCTCCAGTCTAGACCCTTCCCCCCATCCTGGCATTCTTTGCCCCCTCACTGACATGGCCTTTTCTTGGGGTTTCCATCCCTTTGTCAGGGTTGAGCCCAAATTAGGAGAAATTTTTTAAATCAGACTTCCTGAGATGCAGTGTCAAATGTTTTAACAGCATTTAGAAATCTCTCTTTTGTGTCCCTGTCATCTATTAACTTGGTAACTCAATCAAAGGGAGCAATCGCATTTGTCTGGCTTGATTAAGTGGTGCTCCTTTGCCAGCTTTTGTCTGGCATCGCTCTAAAATCACAGCTGTGTTGACTGCTGTGATCCCTGCCTGCTGCCAGAGTGGGGATGGGAGGACTGAATCCCAGCCTCTCCCTGCACTACTCTGGGGGCTCTGCACTTGAACCCCATTGCCATCCAAGCCCAGCATAGCCCATCCTTGCCCACCTAGGGCTCCTAATACAGAGCACAGTCCTTTCCTTCTCTTCCCAGGGGTGAGGTTGCGGTCAGAGCTGGCTGAACTCCCTGGCTGCTGCAGGCGTTTCTGAAGGCCTCCCTCCCTTTGAAGCTGAGCTTTCCTTTCTCAGCTTGGCTCAGAGAAGCTCCCTGGATGTGGCCCGAAGTGGCCTCCGTTCCTCCTTTCCTACAGGAGCAGGGATCACTTACACCCAAGCAGAGAGCTGCATGAAAAATGACGCCCCAGCATGAGCAGGGCCCATTTTGGTTAAGCAAACAGTTGGTAGAGGAAAACTCACAGGGAACTGGCTCATCCCAGGGCTGTGCTGAACCACGTTAGGTGTCTCCCAGACACCCCATGGCACCAAGCACCCCACCTCCCCACCCGGACCTGGTGCTTTAGCTCAGCCTGGCCAGGCAGTGGGAATGTCAGGAAAGGCTGTTATTGGAAAGCTGTGCAGGGGTCTGGGCTGACTGTCCCTGCCACAAAGGGAAGGTGTTGCCCCCATCTCTCCCTGATCTCAAGATGACCAGAACCTCAAGTGTGCATCACTCAGGGCCAGAGTATGAAGTGGATTTAAGACTCGGGGGAATTTGATGTGAAAATGTGCTGTTTTGCAGCAGTTCAGCAAAGGGATGAGGCAGGATTGCAAGGGAGAATCCTGATAATCCCCATTTGACTCCCCCAGGTGTGGAGGGCTAACCTTTGACCACCACCCCCTGCACTGCAGCCAGCTGGAGCGGGCAGGGGCTGGTGCTCAGTAGCCAGCAACTCTCTGGGCAGCCAACTGCAGAAGTCTTTCCCTGCAAGTTGCTCGTTGCTGGCCTTTCAGTCCATTTAAGTCTCAGTGAGATTTTCCTACTCTGAATGATTAATTGGGAGCAGCTGGCACTGAATGAGCTGGGAAGGGTTGGACAAGGTTACCTCGGTAGCTCCGTGCCCGCTCCTCCTGCAGGCCAGCCCCAAGCAGATGGTCCCAGTGAGCCCTGCTACAGCACAGGGCTTGGGGACAGGCTCCAGCAAGCAAATCCCCAGGTGCCTGGCTGTGACCCCAGGAAAGCCCTTCCCAGTGTCCCAGCCAGCCCCTGAACTCTGCCTCAAGGGCAGACTGGATCGATGCTTTACACTTCTGATCCGTACAATTGCAGGAAGAGCTGGGTTCAGAGGAGTGGGGAGGTGGCAGCAGCAGCACCATTCCTGAACAGGAGGGATTGATTTTTTGGGGGTTTTATTCCCTTGCATGTGTCCCATCCATTGTGCTTCCTTCCGGGTGTCCTCCTGCTGTGGGAACACAGGCAGGTTGTTCCCTCCTTGTGGGATGCTGATAAAATGCTCAGTGTGATGTGGAAAACCCTTCTGACCGCAGCTCCTGTTGGCACTTGGCCAAGCTTCATTAAAGGATGATGTGGCTGGAGTGGGAAGGCACAGGCAGGCTTGAGGGGGGTTGGGATCCACAGCCAAGGGCATAATTGCCTATAATCCTTCCCAGACTGTGCAAAGAACACAAGTGGGGCCTGATCAGGCTGGAATAAGTGAGGATGTTCTGGGAGGCTCATTTAGGTCAGTTTGGGTTCCCTGTCTGGCTTCAGAGCCTATGGTATTGCTCCTAAAGATGCTGCCTCCAGCCCCAGCACCAGGAGCACTCTGGACCCCAGCAGAGCTATCTGAATCCATCTTGCTCCATTCCTTGGCTCCCCACGGGTATACTGGTGGAGGCAGCAAAAGCCAACATGTCTCTAGCAAATCTTAGTGTGTTGCCGATCACCTGAAAGCTCTCTTTTCTCTGTCTTTCTCTCCCTGGCTGAAGGTGATCACCATTTTCACGCTGGTGGAGGTGGTGCTGACGGCGGACAGCGGCTCCCTCAAGTACAGTGCCCTGCTCAAGAGACCAAGCTCGGGGAAGTGAGCTCGGAGGAAGCTGCACGTGCTCCCGCTGCCAACGCTCCCTCACCTCCCAGGCCCTGCACCGGCACCTGCTGGAGGTGGAAGGGACCCATGAGGACTTTGGGGATTGAGTTTTAAAACCAGTGTCGTTTTATTTCTGGTTTGGATTTTAACTCCAGCTGGGAGCAGGGCTCAAGGCTTGAGCCTGCCCCAGGCAGAGCATTTCTACTCTCGGGTATTTTTAGCTTGATGCTTTCTTACTTTTTTTTAAAAGCAGTGGTGTCCATCCCCAGCTTCAGGTGCCCGTGGTGAAGGCCAAGTGGGGATGCATGTCCCCAGGAGCAGAGAGGGGCTGGCTCCATCATCCCAGGTGGGATGTGGTGGGATGCATTGGGATGCAGCTGTGGGGCCATGCAGGAGGGTTTCTTGCAGGGTTGTGTGTCATGTAATAAAAGCCGGGTCAGCAGCCCTATGTGGAGCTTGTGCAGGTTTTATTTTGTGCCCTCCACGTGTCCTGCAGCCGGGGAATCCCAGCAGTAACTCATCTCCATGGCAGTCTGATGCCTCCCCTGCCTCTGCTTCCCAGGCATTATGAAATCCAGGTGATCTCACCATCTCTCCCAGCCCCTAGCTATGCTTGTCCAGAATGTATGAGAGATCAGGATAGATTCTCCCTGTCTGGTGGCTAATCCCTCAGTCTGGGGAGGACTTCTCCGGGAGTCTCCATGTATTTTTGCTCCAGTCCCTCACACCGTGGCCTCCAGCCTAACCCTTCTTGGGGACGCTGCAGCACCATGTTCTTGCTTCTCCCTGCCAGTCAAGGGAGCATCCATTTTGCAGATGGACCAATGTCTCTGCAACCTCCAGGCACCTCTGTCTGCTCTCTGTCCCCATGTCCACCCTCCACAGTGTGCAGGATGTCTCCAAGGGCGTGGGCTGCTCTGACAGCTCCCATTTTATCACAAGTAGTGGCTGGTAGACAGTCTGGCAAGAAGGAATGGATCAATTCTGCCAGGAGGGAGGAAGGGAGCCCTGCATCACTCTTCCTCGTCAGTGGTGACACCTATGGTGCTGGCACCAACACATCTGCCCTTGGCAGGAACCAGCAGCTGGCCAAATCTGGGATGCCCAGCTCAGAATGCAGTATCAGGCCTTGGGATGGGTCAGGAGTGGGTAAAACACACTTCCCAGGAGCTGGTGAGCCCTGAAAGCCGTCAGGGACACCTACAGTCCCTAGGAGTTGTGCTCCTGCAGCGTCTTTCTGGAGGGGCTGATGCAATCACGGATGGATGTCACCTGGTACTGGTGACATGGGGCTGTTCCCTGCCTGCAACAGGTACCTCGTTGTGCAGGTGTGCTGGCATGGGCTGCCCCAGTGCACCCAGCAGGTTGGGCTGTGTGTGTGACTCTCCTGGGAGAGGGGACTGGAGGACACTGACACCTAAGCCAAGATGTCCATCCCTTACCCCTCAGCCCAGTGTCTCCCTCCTTGGGTTTGTCTTGGGGAAAACCAGGCAAATCCAGCCCAGCCCAGCTCAACCTGTCTGCAATAACAGCCCTTTGCCCCGCGCCCTCCCTGCTGCTCCCCGGGGTCCTGCAGAAGACTGCGGAGCTGAGGGCCACGAGGTGCCCGGGTCCCCAGGGATGGGCCTGGAGGTCCTGCCTCGCTGGTGGGGGCAGGGATGGCCCCAGGGGAGTCGGGAGCATTGGGAGGGCCCTGGGAGGGCTGGGAGATAGTCCCTGAATGTTATCAGCCCATCGTCTCAGGGACAGGGAAGGGCCATAAAGGGCTGTCCCCTTGCCCTGGACGCAGGCAGCATTCCAGGAGGCACCTGGGGTGGGCAGCATGGGACGGCCGCTTTCCCCTGGAACTTACCTTCTCCTCTGCTTCCTTGCTCAGCTCACCACTGCAGCCACTGACAGGGGACGTGTGGGACAGTGGGGTAAGAGCCCTTGGTGGGGGGTGCTGGGGCTGCTGTCACTTCCCTGGGAGTCTCCGGGGACCCTGTCGACTCCCCATGGGATACCAGCAAACAGGAACGCTCACAGCCACCTCAGGGTGGTCTGAGACCCCAAATTTTCCCCCAAAGCAGGCTGTGTCCCTGCTCCCCCCATCCCAGCTGTCCCCAGCCCCCCAGCACTGACTTTGGATCAAGCGACTCTGTAGCCACAGCCAACTGGAGTTGCCCGGCCATTACACCCTCACCATGAGGGCCTGTGCTTGGGCACCCCACCCCCTCTGCCAAGAGACACAAGGAGCTTCCCTGCCAAACTCTGCCTCAGTTTCCCCCTCTGCAGGGGGGTTCTGAGCAATGCTGGAGTGCCAAAGGCCATGCTGATTCCCAAAGGATTCCTGGTCACCCCTGGGAGGGGGCTTTGAGTAACTGAATTCGCCTCAGTTGGAGATGCCCATGCTGGACCCCTGGGGTGTGCCCCCTGAAGACCCTCAGGGTGCCCTGTGCCCCTGCACACCTCCAGCTCTGCTCTCACCTCCAGATGCTGAGAAGTCCCCAAGCTACTGGAATAAAGGGGCCAGGAGGAGGCTGGAGTTGGCCCTGGCATTACAGCCAGAGGCACAGCGGGCCAAAAACATCATCCTCTTCATGGGTGACGGTGAGTGCCCCAGGTCCCTGCCAGGCCCTCAACAGCTGGTGGATGTGGCTGATGAGAAGATGGGGCTGGTGCAGATCCTAGGGCAGTGCCTGGGGAGGGCAGGACTGTCCCTGGTCCCAGCCTGTGCCACCGTGTGACTTGGACATGCCCACAGGCATGGGGCTGTCCACCATGTCGGCAGCTCGGATCTACAAGGGGCAGCTGGCTGGTGGCTCAGGTGAGGAGAGCGTGTTGGCCATGGAGACCTTTCCCCACATGGCCCTGGCCAAGGTGAGCGGGGCAGTGCAAGGGGGGGACATTCCTGATGCCCCTGGTCAAAACCCAACTGGACCCCTCTTGCTTCCAGACCTACACCATCGACCGTCAGGTGCCCGACAGTGCTGGCACAGGCACTGCCTACCTCTGTGGGGTGAAAGCCAATGCCAAGACTCTGGGGCTGAGCGGGGCGGCCGTCTACGGAAAATGCCGCACCACCTTCGGCAACGAGGTGGACTCCATCCTACACCGGGCCAGGCTGGCGGGTATGGGGCAGCAGGCAACCCTGTCAGAGCCTGGCATGGCTCCCCTGTGCCATGCAGGGCTGGATGGGCTCCCTGTAAACCCTTGCCCACGCTGCAGGCAAGTCGGTGGGCATCGTGACGACCACGCGGGTGCAGCACGCGTCCCCCGGGGCAGCCTATGCCCACTCGGCCAGCCGCAGCTGGTACGCGGATGCCAACATGCCCAAGGAGGCCCTGCGGGACGGCTGCAAGGACATCGCCTACCAGCTGGTGCACAACACGGACATCAATGTGAGCTGGGGAGCGGGTAAGGGAGGGAGGGGGCGCCAGGAATGTTGGGAGTGTCTGCTGAGCTCCCGGGCAGGTGATCCTGGGCGGCGGGAGGATGTACATGACCCCCAAGCGGACTCCAGACCCCGAGTACCCAGAGGACCCAGACCAGAATGGCACCAGGAAGGATGGCCGGGACTTGATTGCCGAATGGCTGAGTGCCAAGCAGGTAACATGTCGGGACAGAGGGAATGTGCTTCTGGGCATGGGGCACGTGCCATTGGCACTGGCTCTGCTGTTGCTGGCAGGGTGCCCGCTACGTCTGGGACAAGAAGGGCCTGGATGCGGTCAAAGATGACTCCGTGAGCCACCTTATGGGTAGGAGCATCACTGCCTGCACCACTGGCAGTGCTTCCTCCTCCACCCCTCTACAGAGGTGCTGGTAGGGGCACAAAGCAGCCCCAACATGGACCCCCCTCGCCTTGCTCCCCCAGGCCTCTTCGAGCCCAAGGACATGAGGTACGAGCTGAACCGCAACACATCCACAGATCCCTCCATTGTGGAGATGACGGAAAAGGCCATCCGTATCCTGCGCAGGAACCCCAATGGCTTCTTCCTCTTTGTGGAAGATGAGTAGCTCCAGGAGGGCAGTGTGGCTGCGACTGGGGTGGGGTGTGGGTCCTGGGAGCAGGTGGGCATCCAAGGGGATCAGGGGAAGGTGAAGGCTGTGTTCCCTGTGCAGGTGGCAGGATCGACCACGGCCACCACAGCGGGCGGGCCAAGCAGGCGCTGATGGAGGCCGTCATGCTGGACCGGGCGGTGGCGCGGGCGGGAGAGCTCACCTCCCCCTTGGACACCTTGACCGTGGTGACGGCGGATCACTCCCACGTCTTCACCTTCGGGGGCAGCACACCGCGTGGCAATTCCATCTTCGGTGGGTCTTGGGGAAGGACAGCGAGCATCCCTCTTCCCACCTCACCTCCACCAAGGCCAAGCTGGCCCAGGCGTGGAGCGAGGTGTGAGGTGACAACGTCTTTCCCTGTGCCAGGGCTGGCCCCCAAGAAAGCCAAGGACAAGCGAGCCTACACCAGCATCCTCTATGGCAATGGTCCTGGCTACAGCATCAGTGACGGGGGCCGTCCAGCCGCCAGCCTCCCCGCTGCAGGTAGGAGTCTGCTGGGGATGGGGTGGAGGCACAGGGTGGCTGGGGACAGCATCCCTCTGGCACGGCCACTGGGGACACGCCATGAGGCTCAAGAGTCACTTGGGCAGGAATTGCTCTGACTGAGGTGATGGGAACTCCCCCCACCCTTGGGAAGCCTCAGGGAACCTGCTGCCCCCAGCCCCATTTCTCCTCTCCCCCCTGCAGAGGACAAGGACTACAGGCAGCAGGCAGCCGTGCCACTGGAGACGGAGACTCACAGCGGGGAGGACGTGGTGGTGCTGGCCCAGGGCCCCATGGCCCACCTCTTCCACGGGGTGCAGGAGCAGCACTACATTGCCCACGCCATGGCCTACGCCGCGTGCCTCGAGCCCTATGCCACAGAGCCCGGGTGCAGGGCAGCCCGCAGGGCCTCCCACAGCACCAAGTGCTCCCCACAGACTCTACTCACCCTCCTGGCCCTCTGTGTGGCTGCCCTCATGGTGGGGGGCTGAGAGCCCCTGGATGAGTCCCTCTGAGGGTCTTGGCAGCAAGATCACCACTGTGGCCAGAACCAAGGGATGCAATAAAACACATCTTGTTTGTCTCAGTCCACTGTGCAAAGGTTCAAAGTAGTGGTCAGTTCCTGAGTCAGTTCCTCCATTTTTCCAGCTGGTCATGGCTCCTAGTTCCCCCCAGGGACCAGCACTGAAGGCACTGGGGTGAAAGAAGTAAGGAAATGACAGTGAGGGGAGGCCACGTCCTCCCCAGCTTTGCCAGGCCCTGGGGCACAGTACATAGTACACGTGTACAGGTACACATTCCTGGAAAGGAGCTGAGCAAGGAGCAGAGCTTTTGTCCACATCCATGGATTTATTACTCAAGAAAGTCTGGGCAGAGAGCAGGGTGCTCAATGCACAAGTGATGCCAGGTGCTTCTGATACCACTGTTGTCCCATTTCCAATGCTCAGCACTGCCCTTGGCACCTGGGGACAGGGCATTCCCCTGCCTGGCACTGCAGCTTTGTAGCTGCCAGGAACTGCACATCCTCTTGTCCCTGCATCTGTCTGCACCCCCAGCCCATCTGTGCCCCAGCAGCCCCAGCTGATGTGCCAAGGAGGTGCCAGCAACCCAGCCCTGCGGCCTTTGTGCGAGCTGCCCAGCTGAACACCCGACTTTTGGACACGTGCTGAACCCCTCCACACACCCTGCAAGGGCTGGTCCCTGTCCAAAGTCCCTCCCTGGATCTACTGGAGCTGCAGACACTGCCAGCGTCATTGGGCTGTCGGATCCCACCATGAAGCTCCTGGCATCCCTCACCCTCTGCCTCTGGGCAGGACTCAGCACTGCTATCATCCCAGGTGGGGACAGGGATGGGGACGAGTGCCCCTGCCTGCAGGGGGTGTCTGGGGAAGCGGGTCATCAGCCTGACTGTCCACAGGGAGGGCCTGGGGAGGAAGGCAGGGGCTGCCCAGCTCTGCAAGGGTGAATGGGGTTTAACTTTGCTTCTCTGGGGTCTTTGAGCCAGTTTTCTCCTGGATTCCTGCTTGTTTCTGGGCTGGGGGCTGTGCTGGGAAAAATGCCTTTATCCTCTATCACCACCTCGTTGCCACGGATTTGAATCCATACCACCTGCAAGATCACTCCCCATCCTGTCTGGTTCTGCTGCTCCCCTCCTTCTCTGCCTCAGGACCCTAGTCCAGGCAATAGGTGCAAGCCCACATGGTCTCCTCCCACCCCAAATAGCACCCTGAATTCCTTGGTCCGTGTTAGAGAAGGCCCCAGCATAGGGACGCCCAGGGAATGAGTATCCCTGCTGGTGTGCCCTGGGATGCAGGTGCTGGTGAGCTGGGACTGACTGACAGGTGTTTGCCCTGTCCTAGAGGAGGAGGAGAATCCATCCTTCTGGTACAAGCAGGCAGCTGCAGCCATCGACGCCTCCTTGAAAATCAAGCCCAGGATAGGCCAAGCCAAAAACCTCATTCTCTTCCTCGGGGATGGTGAGTCCTGCTGGCACCCCTGGCAGGCAGGCTGACGTGGCCAGTGCTCTGCTGAGTGGGGTGTGAGGAGGCCACCTAGTCCAGAGGGTGACTAGGACCCTCTCTCCTCGCCCAGGATTTGGGATCCCCACCATCACAGCCACCCGCATCCTCAAGGGGCAGCTGCAGGGTAGGCTGGGCCCTGAGACCCCTCTTGCTCTGGATTCTTTCCCCTACGTGGCTCTCTCCAAGGTAAACCCCACCATGCTGGACAGGGGCCAGAGTGATCCTGGGCACGGGGCCATGGTGATGCCCGTGGGGCTGCTGGCAGCGCAGAGATGCATGTCTGCAGTGCATGGGGTCCGTGCCCAGCCCACACTTGTCCCTGGGTGAGCAATGAGTGCAGCAGGGAGTGCTGGGGGGCACCCCCCTGTGTGCTTCTGCCAACTGCCCCCTGCCCTGAGCCCCTCTGTCCTCGGCAGACGTACAACGTGGACCGGCAGGTGCCCGACAGCGCGGGCACAGCCACAGCCTATCTCTGCGGGGTGAAGGGCAACTATCAGACAGTGGGGCTGAGCGCGGCCGCCCGCCACTCTCAGTGCAGCACCACCGCGGGCAACGAGGTGATCTCAGTGCTGGAGCGAGCCCGCAAAGCTGGTAACAGGGGCTGCGGGGCTGGAGGGACCCCACGGGAATGAGGGGCATCACACTGGGGGCTTTCCCCCATAAGCACCCTGTAGCTGGATGGTGGGGAAGCCTGTTACCCTTCATGGGGTCTGATGGCTGGGGGGTTGGCAGGGAAGGCGGTGGGCATCGTGACGTCCACGCGGGTGCAGCACGCGTCGCCCTCGGGGACCTACGCCCACGTGGTGAACCGTAACTGGTACGCGGACGCCAGCATGCCCACGGATGCGCGGCAGGAGGGATGCAAGGACATCGCCTGGCAGCTGGTCCACAACGTCGACATCAACGTGAGTGCCCGTGCACGGGACGGGGGGAGCAGGAGTAGACACTCCCCCCCACCCCAGGGCAGCCCCATTAACACTGCACCTGTCTCACCCCCTCCAGGTGATCCTGGGGGGTGGTCGGAAATACATGACCCCTGTGGGGACGCCGGACCCTGAGTATCCCACCAACAGCCGGCAGAATGGGATACGGGAGGATGGGATAAACCTCATTGACACGTGGCTGGAGGCACGGCCGGTGGGTGACGCAGCAGGGACAGTCCTCTGCCCACTGCCCCTGGCACAGGGCCAGGCAGCCACTAACCTCCCTGTGGGATTCGCCCACAGGGTGCCCGCTACGTCTGGAACAAGACAGAGATGCTGGCTGCTGCTGCCAACCCCAGTGTGAATTATCTGATGGGTAACAAATGTGCCGTGTGCCGGGACCCAACAGTCGCCAGGACATTTGAAGGCACTGAGGTTGTCCCCATCATGTCCCCTCCCAGGTCTCTTTGAACCCGGGGACATGAAGTACAACCTGGTGCGTAACACCACTCTGGACCCGTCACTCACCGAGATGATGGAGGCGGCCATCACCATCCTGAGAAGGAACCCTGAAGGCTTTTACCTCTTTGTGGAAGATAAGTTGGGGCTGGTGACACTGGGGCTGGTGAGAGGGGGGGTCCCACACCCCAGGGTGGGGGTGGGAGCTGGGGGTGCTGCCCTCGGTCCCAGCCCACCGCGAGTGCCCGTCTGCAGGCGGCAGGATCGACCACGGCCACCACGACGGGGCAGCCCAGAAGGCGCTGACAGAGGCGGTGGAGTTCGACCGGGCCATCGAGCGGGCAGGGGTCCTGACAGACGAGGCACAGACCCTCACCGTTGTCACCGCTGACCACTCGCATGTCTTCTCCTTCGGTGGCTACACCCTGCGTGGCACCTCCGTCTTCGGTGGGGCTCTGCCCTGTGCTGGGCACTGCCGGCTCTGCAGCACCCTGACTGTGGCCAGAGGGTGATACGGGCATTCCTTGGCTGATCCTTCCCTTCCATCACCCCCTCCCCAGGTCTGGCCCCCTCACAATCCATCGATGGGAAGAGCTACACATCCATCCTCTACGGGAACGGGCCAGGCCACACGGGCCCCGACCGGCCCAACGTGGACCATGAGACAGCCAGTGAGAGCACAGAGACCATGGCTGGGTGGTGGGATGGGGCTGGGGGTCGTCATTGCCCCCTCTCACCCCTTCTCTCCCCTCTGCAGTGGATTTCGAGTACCTGCAGCAGGCGGCCGTGCCCCTCGACTCAGAGACCCACGGCGGTGAGGACGTGGCCATCCTGGCCAAGGGCCCTATGGCCCACCTCTTCCATGGGGTGCAGGAGCAGACCTATGTGGCCCACGTCATGGCCTATGCTGCCTGCATCGAGCCCTACACCGAGTGCCACCAGCGGGACTCTGCCCCTGGCATCCGTGCCACCCCCCTGGCCCTGCTCCTGCCCATCCTCCTCCTGCCCCTCTTCCACTGATTCCATGTCAGTGGAAGCTGCTATGGGATTTGCCAGACCCATGTTCCCTCCCCTCCCCACGTTGTGGCACCTGTAGGTGAGCAGCAGCTTTCTGAAACATCCCTGCTCTGGATGCAGCAGCCAAAGGGTCACCAAATCCTGAGCATGGGGTGGGTCCTACACCACCCGAACCAGGAGTGTTAAATAAACACGGGGTGTGACACTGGTGGGACAAGCATGTTAGCAGAGCAGGGGTGCCATGTGGGCAGGGCTGGGGATGCTGCCCACTGCTCCCATATACCAGCCACGGATCCTTGCAACCGCCCGGCATATCCAGTTCTTTATTGACCAGAAACAGCAGCGAAAAATACAGCAGATGTCTTGTGTTCCCAGGCAGGCTGGCATTGCCTGGCTCCCAGCTCTGCCACTGTACACCCCACACTGGCAGGGCTGGTGAGGGGGCAGAATGAGGCTGGCGTGGGGGATGCCAGACAGGACTTCTGGCATGGGGCAGCCCCATGGTGACTCTGGATTGCTCTCCCTGCCTTGACGGATGCTGGGCTGGATGGGGTAGGTCTGGGTGAAGGGTTTGGGGTGGGTGGACAGAAGATGGGGTACAGGGGTGCCTGGATGTGCCCTCATTCCTCCATGGGGACTGAGGGCCACCCCAGTGCACAGGGCAATTAGTAGGAAGGGGATGGGCAGGAGGCAGCTGCCCAACAAAAGTGTTTCCCTGCTGCCTCTACCCCTGTGGTAGGTGCTTGTCTTTGGGGTGACCCCCTGTGTCACCCAGGGGTGCCTCTTATGCCTGGAGAGTAGGAGGGGGAGACGGGAAGGTGGGGAGTGGGCATAGGGTATCACTCAGGCAGAGACAGGGATGGAGGCTGCCAGCCTGCCAGAGGGGTATTGGCCTCACCACACTGAGCACTTGTGCACCGGGTTCATGGGAGAGTTCTTGGGACAGTGGAAAACCCGTCCAAACTCCTCAAACTGTGAGACACTGCCCAGGACCCTGTCGGGAGAGGAGGGCACCTCAGAGCTGAGCACCCCCTACCCCTACTGCTGCCGTGCGCTCTGCTCAGGGCACCTGCTCGTCCCAGCACTACCCCATCTCCTGTCCCAGGGATATCCACCCAAAATCTGCTGGCACCAGCACCCCAAAGGTTGCCCATCCCATTCTGTATGGCACTGACAGCTGTGGAGGAGGCTGGCACCATCCATGCCCCTTCCATTTCAGGAGCACCCAGTACCTGTAGTGCTCAGGGGCGTGCTTGTCTGTCAGAACCTGCAGGTAGATGGACTGGGACCGCCGCTTGATGCACCAGTTCTGCAGGGGAGAAAGGTTCCATGGGTGAGCCAGATGGGGCACTCCAGGTCCTGACACCTACCAGCGCACAACGGCCCTTCTGGCTGCTGGGGGTTTAAGCCAGCGATGCCCCAGTTGTGCTTGTCATTATAGGGTCTTCCAGGAGTCTGTGTATGTGGTAGAAGTGGGTTGAGAGAGCATGGAGGCATGTTTGTTGTTGTAGGGTCTCCTGGTTTGTGAGCTGCCTGGCTGTATTGTTCTCCTAGAAGTTTGGGATCATGTGTATTTATTACTGTGGGGCCTCTGGAGGTGATGGGGGGGGACACACATTTGTTACTGTAGGAGCAATGGGGCAATGTGGGGTGTTCTGTGCAGGGCTGAGCCCTGTACCCTGAGACCAGGACCTGCTGATGCAGCTGAGCCTGGCTCCTGACTGTTGGCACTGGGTCCCCCAAGGCTCTCTCACCATCCCTTTGGGTTACCCACACAGGGTGACCCTCCTGCCCCACTACCTGTTATGTGTGGGGAGGACAGGGGCTCACCTGGGCAAAGGCGATGAAGAAGAGCTGGTCATGTGTGTATTTCATGTGGTGCAGGGGGTGCTCAGGTCCGTGCTCCCGCACCCACTTCTGGTAGGCCTGGAGAACAAGGGGTGCCCTCAGCATGACCTCCTCCAAACCCACCCTGAACCCACCCCTCAGGGCCCCCACCGAGCAGTAAGCAGGATCATGCCCACTCCCTGCTGCAGGGAGCAAGGAGGGGCTGGGGGGGGTCTCCTGCCCACTCAATGGGGATGGCAAAAGCAGCTGGCCCATAGCTGTGACACCCCAGGGCGGGGGGACACTTACATAGTAGGCGAGTTTGAGTCCCCCCATGTCAGCGATGTTCTCCCCCAGTGTGTGTTTGCCATTCACCTGCCAGGAGAAATGACAGGGTGAGCAGAAATGTCCCCTCAGTCTGGCATCCCCTCATCCCCATCCTGGCACGGAGGCTGTGCCTCAGTTGCCCCCACTCAGCACCCTGAGGAATTTCTGAGGTGTGAGGAGTTGTTGGGTCTCAGGGCTGGGCCGGGCAGAGCCAGGCTCTCCTGCAGGCACCAAGCCACAGCAACAGAGTGGCAGGGCCCCCCCACGGGGCAGTGTGTGCCCTGGGGGCATTGCCCAGCAGGTGAGGGGAGTCTCACCCGCTGGTTGTAGACGGTGAAGTTGTCGTAGAGGTTGACGATACACTGCGCCTTCTTCAGGAACTTGCTGTACGACCGCTCTGTCCACCAGTGCACCAGGTTCCCGTGCCGGTCATACTGTCCCCCTGCCAAGGCCACCCCCATCTCCAGTAGTCCCTAGGGACCCAGGCATCCTGCCTGGCTGCCCCCAGCCCGCCCACCTCCCATACTGGCATGATATGGGGGGTACACTCACCCCAGTCATCATAGCCATGGGTCAGCTCATGCCCAATGATGGTGCCAATCCCACCATAGTTGAGCGACCTGTTGGGTGGGGAACAGGCATGAGAGGGTGGAGAGCAAGTTGCTGGCAGGGATGGCGGTGACCCCAGGACATTGGCACCCCATCTCCCACCCTTACATCCCCCGACCACCCTCCAGCCCCACACTCACTGCGGGAACTCAGGGTCATAGAGGGTGGGCTGCAGGATGCCAGCTGGGAACACTGGGAACACAGGAGAACATTGCAGTTGGGGGTTACCCTGCCCTCTACCCACCCACAGCATCACTCAGCGCCAGCAGACCCTGTGCTCTGCCCCCACCCCAGATCCTTGCCATTCCCCCACCCCAGGGGCTAATCGAGGGGTGGGCAGTGCTCACCCATCTGGTTCTTGTTGGGCAGGTAGTAGGCATTCAGTGCCTGGGGAGGCAGCAGCCACCTGCAAAGAGAGACAGCAGTGCCGGGCTGTGGGGGCACCAAGGGGCGTAGAAAGGCCACCCCTTTGCACAGCAGTGGAAAAAGGGGGCATTCCTGGCTTGTCCTGTGCCCTTCACCCTGTCGGTTGCAACTGGGCATGGGAACAGGGGATATTGGTGGGGCCATGCTCTACCCCCTCATGTTCCTCCCAAGGCAAGGGGATTCATGTTCCTCCCAGGGCAAGGGGATACCCACGCAGACTTGTCCACCTCCTGCCGGATCTTCTTCACGGAGAGCCTGATGCCGAAGGCGATGCTGTTGAGGATGTTCTTGAAATAGGTCTTCTCATCCACCTCAAACTGGGGGGCACAGCCACATCAGAGGGGATGCCAGCCCCAAGACTGTGGGTAGCAGGGCTGGGGCATTCTCCCACCCCATGAGCCTCAGTGAGAGAGAGTGTGGGGTTGTGGCCATGGGCTGGATGTGGCACAAATTTGTCCTCATGTCCCACGCTGTGCCCACAGGAACAACTGCTTCTCTATTGTCTCTGTGGGGTCTCTGGGTCATGCTGGCAATCTCAGCCCTTGCTGAGGATGGGGCTGAGCTCTGGGGGTTGTGATGTGGGGATGGAGACACCACCCCAGGCCCCAGGGAGAGTACAGCACTGCCTGTGTGGGCACCCTGCCAGTGGCAGGCACAATGAGCACCAGGAGGTGGCTTGTGGGTGGTCCCCACAGACCCTTATGTGGGGAACATCTTCCCCCTACACATGCCCACTCCCCCCTGTGTTCCTGGGCCACTCCTTGCCTCATACTCCTTGTCGATGGCCTCTGGCTTCAGCAGGAAATCAGGGTACCCGATCATCACCATCATGTACCGGAGCTGTGGGCAAAGTGACTGGTGGGTTCAGGCTCCCAGCCCAGGCTGGTTATGGAGGCAAGGACAGTGGTTCATGCTGGTGGCCACTACCTTCGCTCTGGCTGCTCTTCGTGTCTCCTCGTCCATCCAGTCGAGCTCGTCCAGGCGGTGGTCCAGGATGTATTTGATATCCTCCACCAGCTGTTGCACCTGTGATGGGTCACCACAGTTTTGGCACGGCATCCTTGCCATCCATCCCCTGCCAGACAGCCCTCAATGGGGTGCTGGGTGGCAGTGACACTTTGGCAAGGTGATGGGAGGGTTGTGGTGGCTTCATGTCCATAGGCAGCATCACCTACCTTGGCTTTGCTGGCAGAGGAGAAGTGCTCCTCAACGAAGAGGGCACCCAGGGCCATGCCGAAGTGCTTGTTGGCCTGGCTCAGGCAGATCTTACCCGGCTCAAGCTGCTTCTCGTTGCCCTCCATCTCCTTGGAGAGCTCGTGGATGGCGTCGCGGAAGGGGGTGGAGAGGTGCTCACTCAGCACCACCACGATGCGCCACAGCATGTAGTTGTGAAGGATCCTGGTGACAGGGGGCAAGATCAGCCCTGGGCATGTCCTCGGGCACACAGGGAGGGCAGGATCATGCGCCAGGATGGGGATACCCCTGCTCAGGGACACAGGGGGGGCCACGACCCGTGGGGACACAGGAACAGTCTGGCACCATGTCCCTCCCAGATGTGTGATGAGCCTGATAACCTCCAGCATGGGTGGCTCAGCAGGTGTCCAGGCGTGACCAGGATGCTGTGGGGCTCACAACAGTGCCTTCTTCCAGGAGCTTTCTCAGGTTTCCTGTGCCCAGCCCAGCCTTCCCAGGAAGAGGGTGATGGAGGAGGGGGGGGACCAGCCACAGCCACACTGTGCCAGACTGGGGAAGGTGCCGGGGGCACAGGGGGTGCCAACCCCCCTCACCTGCTGGGTGTCACACGGATGAGGTCGGACACCTTGTGCATGTAGTCGGTGGCCAGCAGCACCACCTCCTCCTCCTCCGAGAAGTTGTCGTGGAAGATGCGGTCCAGCAAACGCTTCCACTTGAGCTGCCAGGGCAGGCACTGTCAGGGGGGCACAGAGACCCCCACTCCTTGCCACCCCTTCCCACCCAGAAAAGTGCAGGGTGGATTCATCACCCTCAAGTAAACTTAACTAGGGGCAAAAGGTGGGGTGCAGCAAGAGCATGGAGCAGGGGACAGGGACAAGTGTGGGGCACAGGGCAGATGGGGAAAAGGAGTGACAGGCTGGCATGAGCGATACTCACCGTGGGGGTGATGCGCTGCAGCTCGCCCAGGGTCACTTTGTGGTACATGCTGCTGACATCTCTCCTCACGTCATCATACTCGGACACCGTGATCTGCACAGAGTGGGCATGCCTGTCACCGTCCCACCCTGAGGGGGGCACAGGGATAGGGCACTGGGATGGGGCACAGCTCCGGGGCAAGAGGGGTTACTGACCCACATCCTTCCCACTCCCTACCCCAGAAACCCTCTGCTGCCAGTGGAGCTGATTGTAGGGTCCTCAAGGAATTGGGGTACCCAAAGGATGGGCACAGGGGTCCCCCAAGGACCAGACTGGGGTTTCCAAGGCCTTGGTATGGAGTCCCCAAGGGCCTAGAGTGGGTTCTCAAGGAGTGGATGCGGGGCTGGAGTGGCTGTCCCAAGGGCTGGGACTGGGTGTTCTCAAGATGTGGGTCTCGGTCCCTAAGACTCCACCACGGGGTTCTCAAGGGGCTGAGATCCCCAGGGACCAGACATGAAGGTCTTCAAGAGCTGAGAGTGGAGGTCCCCAAGGAGGAACTGTAATGATGTCCTAAGGGAGGTCCCCAAAAATCTGTAACTAGGGTGTCCAAGGGCTGGGCAGGGGCACCCTGAAGTTCAGAGCCGGCATCCCTCTCACATTGGCGAGGTGCTGCTCCAGCTGCAGGATCTCCTGGGCTTTCTGCTCCACATTCTCAGCCCCCAGGAGGGTGAGCAGTCGCTCCATGAACACCCGGTATGCAGCCAGGATCTGTGAAGAGGGAAGGGATGCTGAGTGTCACCCCACACTGCCCTGCAGCACCCCAGTCCCTGGCACTGCTGCAGTTGGGGTGCCCTCTGTCTGCCATCCCATGCTGGGTGCTGTTCCCTCTCCTGGTGTTCCAATGCAACAATGTGCCCCCCTCACCTTCTCGCTCTCCTCATCCTGCCCCAGGTAGAGGGTCCGTTCGGGCAGAGTCAGCCCATCCTGGTCGATCTAGGGGGGAGAAACGGGAGCAGTGGATGAGCAGAGAAAGGGGGCTGTTCTGAATCAGGCACCCCTCGCCTTCCCCTGTATTGCATTGTGCCCTTGGTGCCCCTGGAGCCATGGGTGGCAGTGTACTGGAACAGCCACAGGCATGAACACGTCAGTGCCTCAGTTTCCCTCCTGCTGGAGGCTGCTGGAGCCGCACTGGGCAGCATAAGTGGGGTGGGAGTGCTGGGCAAGGGGCAGGCCACTGCTCCAGGTTGGCACCCAGGCTGCCCCATAGCCTGTTCCATGATGCCACCCCACTCCACCCCGACCTTGCCCCATAGTATCCCCACACCTGCCCCATGGCCAGCCCCAATCCTGTGCTTCATCCTGCCCCATGAGGAGCCACAGGGATGAGCTGCATGGACACCCACACCTTCTGCTATCCTGTAGCCACAGGCACAGCCTCTAACACATACACACTCCTGAACACACTTGCACATTTGTGTGCACACGCACCTGTAACACAACACACACCTGTGGATACTCACACCCCATGCATCTTACCCCCTCTCCGTGCACATGCACAGACACAGACGCACACCCCCTCCCCTTGTCTCTGTCTCAGCCTCCCGTGTCCCACACACACAGCCACGATGCTGCCCCGCACACCCACGGGCACCCTCATCCTTCCTTCACCACCTCCCTCATCACCCCCTGCCCTCTTTGCTTTCCCACACGGGTGCTGCCACACCTGCAGTCCTCACACACGCACCTGGCCCCCTCACACACCCCCTGTCACGCTCATACCCATCGCACACCCACCTCCAATCACACCCACTACACGCACACGTTCGCCCCCGACACACACACCGCTCCTCCAAGCCCCGACTCCCAGCCCTGGCTGTCACACCCATCTCCCCCCACTCACGCCCACGCCGTCCCACTCCGCGCGCACCCGGACCCCGCTCAGCCCGCCCACCCTTTCCCTGTGACACACGCTCCCTCTAGTGTACACACGCTCGGACCGGAGCCGCCGCCGCGCCTCCCTAGCCCCGCACACTCACTCACACTCTCATTCACATTCACACCCGCCAGCCCCACCATCTCACAGGGAACGGGGCGGCTCGCCCCCACCGCTGTGTCCTCCCCCTGCTCCCGCCAGCACCAACGCCTCTTCCCCACCAAGCCATCACCACGTGCACCCATGTCCCTGCTATGCCCACCCTGTCCCTGCTATGCCCACCCTGTCCCTGCTATGCCCACCCCCACGCCACCCATGGCATCTCTGCTGTGCCATTGCTGTGCTCTCACCATGCCCACCATTGCACCCCCACGCCCACCAGGGGTCTTTGAGGTTTGGTCACCTTGGCAAAGCCCACCCGTTCCCAGGTGGCTCCAAAGGGCAAAGAACATGGGTTGGCAGGAGTGGGAACAGCTGACAAAGCCACGGGCAGATGCCCTGGCACCCTGACATAGTGCGGTGGGGTTGGTGGGCATCCCCCTGCCTCTGCCTGGGGCTTGCCCCTGAGTACAAATGGCAGCCAGAATGCCAAGGTAAGAGGTTTGGCTGCCAGCACTCTGGAGAACCTGGTGCCCTGCTGGGCTGCCCTCAGCCCCCAGGTGGGCGGTACTGCCTCACTTTGTGCATCCCCCTGCCCATATCCCCACCCCTGTTCTGCAGGTGTCACCCTCACCCCGGGGCAGCCTGACACAGGGATCCCATGGTGGGGAGATCAGCAGGAGGGTCCCCAGGGACAGAGGGGTTCCCCAGCCCAGCCGTATGCTGTAGCCAAGCCCACACACCCAGTGCCACTGCAACAAGGACAGTGACATCAGGCAGGTGTCACCAGCTCTGGCGGGTGGCTGAGGTGGGGGGCAGCCCCAGGGGCAGGATGCCCTCACCCGGATGACGTAGCGGGAGGTGTTCCTTTCGTCCAGGCTGACAGTGAGGGAGAAGAGCACGGCAGCGCTGTAGACCCCCTGCGTCTTGTAGAGCAGCTCGTTGATGTCCCCACGGTCTGGAGGGGCGTCCCAGCCGCCACACTCCGCGATGACCTCCAGCATGGGCCGGGGGCCAAGCCGGTCGATCTCAGCCCGGTCCAGGCACGAGCGGAAAAACTCCTTGACCTTCCTCTCAGCTGAGGCAGGGGCTCGGCGCCGCACAGGGCGGCTCAGCAGCGCCCGCAGCTTCGCCTCATTCTGCTCGGCGATGGCCCCGATGGTGCCATACACCAGCTTGTCCTCAGGGATGCCGTGCCGCCGGAGCCAGCCACCGCAGGCGAAGGAGTAGAAGTCCTGGCAAGGGTCGATGGTAGCATCCATGTTGGCGCTGAGGAAGCGGGACGCCCGCAGGAAGGCCTTCTTCTCCTGGCACCCCTCCAGGCAGTAGCTGTCCCCTTCAGCCGCCAGGTACTTGAGGACCAACATGCACGTCAAGATGACGCAGAGACCTGCAGCGAACACCAGCCCTGAGAGCAAACAGACCTCCCGGCGGCTCCAGCGAGGCAGCCCCCCGCGGCGCTTCTTGGCCCCTGTGCCCAGCTGGAGGGCGAAGCCATTGGGCAGGGTGCCGCTCTGGTACTTGCTCACATACTTCACCTCCTGAAACTCATCATAGTGCGCTGTCAAGGAGTAGGTCTTCTCCATGGCCGGGGATGAGGCTCCCTGCCGGCAGCACAGGTGCAGAGGGCTCAGGGCAAGTGGAGGACAGGCTCAGGTACCCCACGGTTCATGCTGGAGCTGTGCCTGGCACAGGGAGGTGGTGGAGGGTGTCCGGGTGAGTCAGGAAGCTCCTGGAAAAGGCAAAGGAGATGGTTGAGGGGGGGAGTTGGGAGGAGCAAGGGCGGGGGGGTTGCTTCTTGTCGTCATTGCTGTCTGCATCACCATCCCTGCCTGTGTGCCCCACTGGTGGTGCTGGGACTTGTGCTCCAGTGCCCAGAGCTTGGTGGCAGCTCTATCCCATGGCTGTCACCTCTATCAGCTCCTTTGGTGACAGGGCAGGGTCCTGCCTGTATGATCCCAGGCAGGTTTCAGCCCATCACAGCTTTATCTCACGCACTCCATGCCCACATAGCGCACCAGCAAGAGCATTCACACTGGGTGGATATCCAGGGGGGTCCAGCGAGCCCATCCTCACACAGCACCTTGAGAACCCTTCCTGACCACGGGGTGCACAGAGCTGCCAGTCCCTCTGAGTGGGGTGATGGGCTGAGCAGTCTGGGGAAGAGGGGCTTTGGGGAGATTTATGAGGGGAGGCGTTGGGTTGGGGTGTCATGGGTTGGGTCGGGTTGTGTGGCCCTGCGCTGTGTCATTGCATTGTGGTGGGTTGGGTGCTGGTGTGCCGCGTTGCATTGCGTTGTGTCAAATCGTGGTGCGATGCGTGATGTGTGAGCAAAGTTAATTCCAGTCCGTGGGGAGCCCTGGACCCTGTGGACATCTCACAGCATTCCTTCACAATCACCACCACCATCCACCCAACTGCTCCCCATTGGCTGCTGCCCGATGGGCAGGGGTGTCTATGAGGAGTGACTGGGGAGGAGGGGGTCTGCCCATGGGGAAAGGAAGGTGGGGGCACAGATGAGTTGAGAGCATGGTTTCAAGAGGAGACCCTGCGTCTCGCTTGGTGCAGAATGGCATCCGGATTTGCAGGTGGGGGAGGACAGGCTGGGGACAAAGCCGCTCGGGAGGTGGTCAGTATCCCCGCGGCGGGGCCGCTCCGCGCCCCGCACCCCCGTTCCCTCCGCAACTTGTGCAAAGTTGTGCCCCGGCGCCGCAAACCGGCAGTGCCCGTGCCGGAAAGCTGCCGCCTTCGGAAAGTTAGCGGGGACGGCAGCGAGCACGGCGGGGCGCGGGGGCGGGGAGGGAACTGGCCAGGAAGCTCGGAGGATGCTGCTCGGGATACTGCCCAAGATACTCGGGGGATGCTCGGGGGCGCCCGGGGGACGCTGCCCAGGATTCACGGGGGATGCTGCCCGCGAAGCTCGGAGAACGCTGCCCAGAATGCTGGGGAAGGTGCTTGCCGGGATGATGCCAGTGATGCTCGGGGGCATGCTCGAGGGCTGCTCGAGGGCTGATGGGGAAGTGCTCCCTGGGATGACGCCCGGGATATTCGGGCGATGCTCGCAGAGTGCTCGCCGGCAAGCTCGAGATCTGCTCCCCGGGGTGCTCGCGGGGTGCTCACCGAGGTGCTCGGGGGATGTTGAGGGTATGTGCTTCGGTCTGCTGCCCGGGATGTCCGCGGGTGCTCGGGGGTCGCTCGCCGTTTGCTCACCGAGATACTTGGGGGATGCTCACGGGATGCTGGAGGGATGCTGCCCAGGATGCTCTGGAACGCTGTCCGGGATGCTCGAGGGGTTCTGGGGGGCCCTCACCGGCTCTCCTGGGGGGTGTCAGGAGGCTGCCGGGGGCTGGCCGGCCCCGCGCTGCCCGTCCGGCTGCGCGCCCCGCACTCCGCTCCGCGCCCCGCGCCGCGGCTGGCGGAGCGGCGGGGCCGGAGGGAGGCGGCGGGGCGGGGAGGGGGTGGTGTCTCCAGCCCGGCTCTCCCGCAGGCCAGGCTCCATTAACGAGATTATTATGCAAATGGAGCAGCCCTGTGCCACCCGCCAGCCTTACCTCATCCCCGCTGGCGGGGAGGCAGGGCAGTGGGGTCCCTCGGCCCCCCACCCCGCAGGGATGGAGCACGGCTGGCAGTGCCATTCCGCCTCGCATCGCCAGACCGGGGACCCTGCTGCCACTCCCCGGACACTCGGGCACCTCGGAGGGGCACGGGTGGGCATGGCCGACGGCCTGTGCCAGGAGCATCCCGGCGGCTCGGTGCCCCCCGCCTTACACAGGCACTCTGGGTGGCCCATCCCGTCCTGCCAGGGTGGGTGCAAGGGGACAGGACTGTGGGTGGGCAGGAGACAGAGCCTGGGAGGCTCCAGGTGAGAGGGTGGGCAGGGGGGTGGCATAGGGTGGCACAGGGAGGAGGCCATGCGTTCATACACACAAGGAAAGGTCCGGGAATATTAAACTGCATTGCAGATAAATCCCCAACATAAATAT
Source organism: Empidonax traillii (assembly GCF_003031625.1). Taxonomy (NCBI): domain Eukaryota; kingdom Metazoa; phylum Chordata; class Aves; order Passeriformes; family Tyrannidae; genus Empidonax; species Empidonax traillii. The sequence goes on along the minus strand of NW_020955485.1, from coordinate 861,743 downwards.
CGTGAGCTGCTCTGCCACGGGGGGGCCCAGCATGGAGATTTATAGCCCAGCAACTCCCACCGCCCGCGGTGGTCCCCTGCAGCAGCTGCATACCCTGGCCCTGCAGGGCTGTCCTGCCTGACATGCTCAGGGGTGCCCTGCTACCCTCCCCCCACCCCGAGCTAGCACATTGCTGGGTGCTCAGAGGGGGCTCTGAGTCTTCCTGGGTGCTGGGGTGGGACAGCATGTACTGGGTGCTGTGCTACGCATGGCATGGAGCCCTGTTTGCCATGGAACGGGCAGCTCAGTAATGTGGGACCCACTGCCTAGTCCCTGTGGGCACCATGAGCTGGCCCCAGGCACAGCCCTCACTGCCTGGGGCAGCTGAAGCTGCACTCTCCTATGCTGGGGTGCCAGGATGCTGGGTATGGCCTGGGCAAGGTGCCTTCTGCTGCAGCAGGCACACAGCAACACCTGCTCAGGTAGTGGTACACGTGTGCATCACATGTACACCCGCACACACTGACACGCACTTGTACAGACACATATGCTGTGCCTCCACACACGTACTCACACTCAGGCATTCACTGGCATCCACACATACCCTTATACACTTACAAGCACATTAGTGTGTTGCAGCACAGCTTTCCTGGGGCTCATGCCAAGGCAGAGGGCTTCCATGAGTCCTACCAGAGAGACACCCCGGGTGTGGGCATCCCGAACAGCCAGGCACCACCAACCCCAGTGGGGTGCAAGGACACCCAGAGTCAGGCTGTTTCACAGGTGGGCATGGGGAGCCCACTCCTGCTGCTCTACCCTCCCCATGCCTGCACTTACCCAGTGCTGAGATGCAGCTGGCACCTTGGTTGGAGCATGATGGATGCACATGGAGGGGGCAGGGGAAGGCCTGGCGTTATTAACAGCCCTGGGTATTGCTCCAACAGGGTTGTAAAAATTAAAGGCGTGTGGATATAAAATAATGGATAAATCTGAGCCGGCCGCAGAGCGCTGCAGCGTCCCGCAGGTGTTGGAATCTCAAAAATCCAGGGTACGGCAGGTGTGTGATGGGCACCTGTGTGCAGATACAGGGTATCAGGCAGTGCCTGCACCCACTTCCATGTCCTGACTCACCCCAAAAAGTCCACTGAGTGCCCTGAAAGGATTCACAGGCACTGCCAACCTGTGGAGCTGGCACTGTGAGGGAATCGGCTGCTGCTGCAGCTGGGATGGAAGAAAAAGAGTTTATACCTAAGCAGACGGGGCTGCAGGTGCAGGGCACTTGCTCCACGAATCCCACAAGTGATGCCCAGCCCATGCACCCCCAACAGGCAGGATCCATGCCATGGGGCCAATATACACAGGGATCACCAGGCAGGTGTGACCCCAGGGTCCTGCTCACCCCACAGCCCAGGGTTCTGATCCAGAGCAGGGCCCCCGAATCACCCACCTCACCAGCCCCACTCAGCCCTGCCCATCCCGTGGGCCACCCCGCCGGCATCCTCATTTTCCCCAAGATTAGCCGCGGCGCGGGAGCCTCCGCGCATCACCAGCAGGTGACAAATAAGATTTTTCCACTCTCCCGAGCACCCGGCATGGGTCTGTCATTGAAAATGCAAAGCAGTGCGGTGCCAACCTCCGCCACCCGCCCTCACCTCTGTCAGCCTCTCAGTGCTGAGCACCCAGACAGATGAACTCCCCCACTATCACTGTTAGACCCCCTGCTCCACCCGCTGCTGTCCCTCAGCAGTCCTGGGGTGCTGGGCATGGTGCCCTCATGCCCAGTGGGGCAGGTTCCCAGGGGGTTTCTCAGAGAGATGCTAGTTGAGGAGTGTCAGCCTGGGTGGGCAGCATGGTCTCATGGTCTCCTTGGGGTGCACCCAAATGCCCAGCACTGCAGGTAGGTGAGCAGGGCAGGGGGTGCCTCGGTGTGCCCACCAAGTAGGGTATGTGCACCCCACCAGGGCCTGCCTGCCTCCAGAGACAGTGCCAGGCTCTGGAGTGGGCACATGGCAGGATCATTCCAGCGGTAGGGGGTGAGGAATTGCCCTTCATAGGAAACGCTTGGCCCAAGACATGAATGTTGGGGTGAGAATCACCCCAAAAACCCTACCCCAGGGGATTCCATCCCCAGCACCCAAGTGGGGAGCATGAGAATGCTCCATCCCACAGCTGGGCACATCCACCCAGCACCCACAACCTGCACCTATAGACTCAACTCTCCCAAACCCCTCAGGCCCCCCCAAACCCCTCCATTTCCCCCAACTCCAACCCTGACATCCTGTTACCCACCATGCCCCCAGCCCAGAGCCAGGCACCCCCCAGCAGTCCCCAGCCTCGCCCCCCCCCCGCCGCTGCCGCGTCTCCCCTCCACTATTGTCAGAGGGTTGCCTCTGCCTCTGTCTGCAAAATTAATTCGGAGGTGGAGAGGGAGAATTATGTAAAGTGTGGTTATTCTGGAGCGGCGGGGGAAGCGCGGCTGATGGCAAAGTGCCTTTTTGTGTGTTTAATATGCATTTTTTTCCAGCGGTGCATTTTCAGGCGGGTAATTTGCTGTCTTTTCAGACCCCGATCAGTATCATTTCTCCGGCAATGACAGCTTTTATTTGCACTGAAATGAATGCTGCGAAATTTCCAAGAAATAGCCGAGGCCCTGTTGGCTGCCCACCCCCACAGGGCCGGGGCATGGCCCCCACTGGTGCCTGCTCCCCGCAGCCCCCTGCCCACAGCCCTGCTTGGCAGTGGTGCTCTGGGGTCTTGGGCATACACATGTGCCAGTTTGCACATGTCCATGTCCACAGGTGTGTGCGTTTCCCTGACTTCCCCCTTCCTTGAGCCCTGTGTGCCCATCAGCACATCACAGCTGGGGTGGGTATATACACCCACACCAACATGTGTGCACACACAAACACCCCCTGTGCATGTGCACATCCCCCAGCACAGCATCCCCCTCCCATGTGCACATGCACACACACACAGAGTCTCCTAGTCCCTGCATATCCCTGCTTCAACATTCACACACACATGCATACATGCGTGCTGGAGGGTCCCCCCCCACTTTGTCTCCCCCCACACCTTGGCATAGCACCCCTAACCCAGAGCACCCAGCCACCAGAAGGATTTGGAGGTTCCCCATTCATCCCTCTCTGCTCCAGCACAGCCCTTGGGGAAACCGAGGCACACAGAGGAGGCAGGCACAGGTGGGTGCTCTCCCCACAGCCTGTTGCCTGCAGGCACTGACAGCAATGGGAGGGAGCCTGGAGGAGACGCAGGGGGTATGTGTGGCTGTTTGTCTGCACATCTGTAGGTTGGGAGGAAGGAAGAATGCTGTTTGTGTAGGTGTGCGCCGCGTGGGCGTTGCGTGCCGGAGCTGGTTTGCCGGAGCTGCGGTGCCAGCGTGAGACGCTGCCTTTGCAGCGGCCATGGTGCTGTGTGTGCACACCTGGTGCGTGCCCGTGTCAGCCCCCAGCCCATGTCAGCCCCTGGCCCGTGCAACGGTGCGTCTTCAGCAGTGCCGTGGCATACATGTCCATGCGGTATGTGTGGGCACCTCGGACAGGGACAGCATCCTTGTGTGTGCCCAAGCAGGGGTGGCAAGCAGGGGTGGCAAGCAGGGGTGATGAATGGTGTTGTGAGGTGCCCATGCATGTGCAATGCTGCACCCCACAACCCTGTGGGGGGCTGCACAGTCCCAGCCTTGGGTCCCACACATGCCCAGCTATGGGTCCCCAGTTGCGGAGGAGCTGGTGCCTGGCACGGCCAAGGTTAACTGTGCTGCAGCCCATCGGCACAGTGCGGGGAAGCTTTAATTTAATGAAGTGTGAGGCTTTTTATGGGCTTTTAATTACGTGGTGATAATTAACATTATAGGCCGCCGGGTCCCGCTGGTGCCCGGCTGCCCTGTGCCAGCTCCTGCCTGTTTGTAAATAAATCCCGCAGGCTGTGTGGTGCCCATCTCAGGGCACCCACCTCCCCTGGCAGGGAGCAAAGCCAGCTCCAGTCCCCTGCCCACCCACCGGGGCACAATCCATTCCAAAATGTGGGGAGTAAGGGTCCCCCCCATTTTTTCCCCACCAGCAGCACCCGACCAGCTGGGTTTTTCCAGCCCTTTGCCTGAACAGAGCTGGCAGGCGGTAGTGCTGGGCTTGGTGAGAGCAGGCACAGGCAGCAGTGCCATGCTTCTCACCCCCGCTGGAGGCCAGCCTGGCTGGGAACAGTCCCCCCATCCCCGTGTCCTGGGGCTAATAGGAAGTGATCAATCACGCAGCTCTGGGCACGCTGCCCACCCACCAGGCACCCGAGGGATTTATTTCCAGCGCCCAGGCAATTTCCTGCCCTCCTCTAATCAATAAGGGGGGGCAGGGGGCAAGGCCAGCTCCCCCCCCTGCAGGTGATGGGAGATTACAATGCCCCGTGAAACAGGGCCCAGAGCAAGGCCAGGAGACCCAGGTATGCAAGGAAGGACCCCCACCATAATCGCTTCCCCCCTTCCTGCCAGGACCAGGAGCTCAGCACCCATGGGGGTGGGGGGGACTACAGATTAAAGCATGTGGGTGCCCCCCACACAAGAGCATTGGGGGTGCTGAGCAAGACCAGGGGCACCATACCCTGCAGCCATTAGGGCCAGCACCCCCCAGCCACCCACCCACCCAGCCTCACGCAGGGAACCCAGGCCTCTGGGCTCCCCTCCCCCACCCTTTCCCATTTAATTTTTCCTAATGAAAGGCAGGAGGATGGCGGGGAGCCGGGGCACCAAGGTCGAGGCTGCCTTTAATCAATCCCTGCTGCTGGCTGGGTGCCCGGAGGAGCTGGCGGAGAAGAGGATGGGGGCTGCGGCAGGGGGGAAGCGCGAGGGGGGTTGCAGGGTGCAACCAAGGGCCTCCCAGCAGCCAACTGGGGCACCCCGTGCTTGGCACCTCCTGGAACCCCACTATCCCCCACCACCAGCCCAAAGAAAAGGCACCGTGAATGCACCGTGCTGCCCGGCCAGCACCAGGGCTGTGTCTGGATCCTGCCAGGGCAGCTTTAATCCTCTGCAGGAGACAACCCCAAAAAGCAATCCCTCTTCCTTACCTATCTCCCACAGTGGGGTACTGACCCTTCTTTGCCCACCAGGGTGGGGACACCAGGGCTGGGGGCATCCCCAGGCTTAGGCTGCAAAAGGCACTGGGCAAAAGAGGGTGCAGAGAGCAGGATGACCTAGAGCTGGGTGCTGGTGACGGCACTCACCCCGTGCACCAGCACGGTGGGGCCCAGTCCGCGGGTGAGCAGCTCCAGCTGGTGCAGGTAGAGCGGGTAGAGGCTGGTGTCGGCCGGCGGCCGTGGCAAGTAAAGGAAGCGCACGGCCGGCGCGGGGCTCTGCTCCAGGACCAGTTTGTTGGCTGCACGCACATACTCGTCTGACACTTGGGTGGTGTTGGTCGGGAAGTTCACAACCCCTTCCTCTTCTTCCTCCTCCTCCTCCTCTGCTGGCCCCCCCGGGGGTCCCCGGCAGGTTTGCCAGTGCAGGCGGGTGATGGCGTCCCAGGGCACCAGCTGGATCTGGGCCTGGATGCGCAAGTCCTTGAGGAGCTGGCGCAGCTTCTCCTCCTGGGCATGGGGCATAGTACCCGCCTCCACACAGAGGAAGAGGCGCAGGCGGGCGCGGCGCCAGGCCCGCGCCATGTTGAGGACACAGGCCATCTGCAGCAGGAACAGGCTGCAGGTGTCGGCGTAGCGGGCGCTGTCGGGCCGCAGCAGGTTGACTGGCCAGACGTGGATGGTGGGTGGGGGGCTGGCAGCCCGCCGCAGCTCCCAGGCCTTGTCCAGGCTCTCCAGCTGCCGGGCCAGCAGGACGTTGCGAAGCATCTTCAGGGCATCAGCCACAATACCCACGTACTCCCGGGCCGAGAGCAGCTTGGGGGAGGTGGGTGCCCGCAGCGGGGGAAAGCCCAAGGGAACCTCCTCGCGGGTGCTGGTGAAGGCAGGGTGATGGGCTAGACCATCCTGCGGTGCCTCGTCATCATAGAAGCCCAGCACCAGGGTGTTGGGGCGCATCCCACCTGCCAGAAAGACCATGCCAACCCAGATGAGCAGAGGTGGAAGGTTCCACCAGCCAAGCTTGACTTTGGCATTGCTCATACTGGTGATTCCAGACCCCTCAGCATCACACACATAGATGCCTCCAAGACCCAACCTGGCTTTGGCATAGCCCATCCAGTATCTCTCCAAGTTGGCTTTGGCACTGCCCACACTTGGTTCTTCCAACCCCCCTGGCATCTCCCATCCAGGTGTCTTCAAGCCCCTCAACACTGCCAACACTGATGCCTCCAAGGCTCAACTTGGCTACAGCACTGCTCACCCCAGATGCCTCCAAGAGCAAACTTGGCTCTGGCATTTTCTGTCCAGGTTGCTTCCAAACCCCTGGGCACTTCTCAGCCTCCAGGAACAGCAAGATGGACCCTCACCCATGTCCAGCCCAGGCGTCACTCACCAAGGCCAGAGGTGAAGAGGAGCTGTCGAACACCGTGCCGGACCGAGGGCGCAAGGGTGAGGCTGACAAAGGCCTTGACATTCAGCTTGTCCACCAGGCTGAGCCATGAGTCCTGCTGGGACTGCAGCGGGTCTGAGGGCAGCGTGTCTGGGTAGGGAGCGAAGCCAGCATCAGCAAGATGGGTACCCCATACTGGGGCTCACCGTGGTGTCTGTCCCTGCTGCAAACCAGTGCCAACCCCTGCACCCACCCTGGCACCCAAGAGACAGACAGGGGGAAGCAGGTGCTTACAGACAGAGATACAAAATTATACATAAATGTGTAAAAAAATACCCAGGCAGCCCCATCCCCACTCCCCAGTTTCAGGCCATTAGTCACCACAGCAACGATGGGGAGCGGGGGAGCAGAGCCTGTGCATCCACTGGGGTGGGATGGGGACAGCAATGACGTGTGCCAGGGAGCAGGGGTGTGCAAACCAGCACACACCAGGGTGCAAACATGCCTGGAGCACCTGGACACAGAGCAGCAGATATGAGGTGAGGATGGACACAGGCACATGCAGGGCTGTGCTAAGTGTGTGCCCACGCGTGTGCTGGGTGTGCACAGGTGCTGACGGGGTGGCACGTGCCACGTGTGCACAGCACTGACACGGGCAGGAGCCCCATGTGCACGTGCAGGGATGAACATTTGAGCACACGCATGTACAAGCTTGCAGCACATAGGACAGACCCAAGCCACTAATGTCCCTCATACCAAGCCAAGCCCATGGTGCCACAAATGTGCCCAAAATGCTGACATTCCCTTGCTGTGCCCACCCTGCCAAGCCGGCAGCTGGGCAGCAGCATCAGTCCACAAACTGAGAGTATACTGGCACCACAGCAAGGGACAGAGTCCACGAGCACTGGGGACAGTACAGATCCTCACCCAAGTCCTGCAGCTCGACATGTCCCAGGATGTAGAGGCCGCTCTTCTTGAGATCATTGACGAAGTCAATGAGGCGGGCACTGCCTCGCGGGTTCTGCACCATCAGCAGCATCTGCGGGCGCCAGAACTTGACGTGGTCCTTCCGCACATCCAGCATCAGCAGGTACTTGCGCACCTGGAAGAGGAAGGGAGGGGAAAGGGTGAGGAATACTTCTTTCAACAAACCACCCCATGGGGATGCCAGTCCCGAGGATGTGCTGCCCAGGACAGAGCTGAGCTGCCACAAGGACATCAATTTCCCACCCCAAAAGGGGACAGCAGGAGGACAGGGCTCACCTGATGAAAAATGAGGGCCTGGCTGATGTAGCCCCAGGTGCTGCTGGGAGAGAGGTAGTGGAGGGCGAGGAGGAGGACGAGCAGGAACCCCAGGCTCGCTGAGGCTGACACAGGGCTGATGAGGAACATCATGACGCAGCAGCCTGCGATGCCCAGCAGGCAAGTATGCCAGGTGAAGTACCGGAAAGTGGGCCTGGAGCAGGGAGGAGGGGACACCTGCTACTTGGTGGTGCCCATGCTGGCTGCAGGGAGGGCACAACAAGGGGAGTTGTGCCAAGGGGACACACCAGCCACCCCAGTGATCCTACTGTGCCAGCCCAGGGCATGTTGGGTACCCCATATGTCTGCAGGAGAGGTTATGGAGGGCAGATGGTACCTCCCAGGGCAGCAGGCAGCCCCTTGCTGCCAGCCCCTGGCCAACAGGGGCAATGATGGCCATGGGGCTGGTGCTGCCCTGGCACACTCAGGCAGAGTTGGGCAGCGCGTAGCAGTGGTAGCAGCCACAGTGCCGGCTCAGTCTGGTGCAGGGAGGTGGAGGCGGGGAGGCGAGAAGCTGTTATTTTCTCTAATTGCTGTTTTTCCTGAAAGGTAATTAAAATCCTTTTCCGCTGTGCTTGATGGAGACCTTAGTGCAGGGAGCGGGGGGAGGCACCAGATGTGGGGTGAGCGAGGGGCCTGTTGCTACCCCACCCCAGCAGCTTACCCCAGGCACTGATCCTGACCCATCCATGCCCGGTTAAGGGAGCAGCTGGGCAGGGTGGATGGGGGCCAAGCCCCATCCTGGCACAGACACCAGCTCTCCCTTGGGAATGGAGTGTCTGGGGTATCCTGGGGCAGTGCCACCTGGCCCTGCTAGGACACCACCTCTGTGCTCCCAGGGGACTCTCCCTAATGTGCAGTCACAGCATCCTGCACTGAGGGCAGTGGGCATCACCCAGGGGGGAGATCAGGCTCTCCCTGGCTACTCTCCCAGGACCTCACATCCCAGATGTGGGCAGCCCTGCCAATCCAGCCCCATATTAGAATACCCCACACCCCATGCCGCAGGCTGGGGCTGCCTGCCACACATATTCCTCTTTCCTGGAAGATCTTTTCTCCTCCCCCCACCCAGGATCCCCCTTCCTCCCTCCCCCTTCTCCTTAGTTTAATTAGCACTAATGGAAAGTGGTCTCCATCACCGCTTGGCAAACTGCCCGGGGGATGCCGGCCGGGTACAGGCTATAAATTACCTCTGGAAAGCCTAAGGCGGGGGGTGGGTGGTACCCAGTGGTGCTGGATTTATCTGTACCCACTCAGCAAAGCGGTGCCAGGGCATGAGAACTGTGCCAAGCCAGTGCCGTGCTGGGACCTGTCTCCTTCTCCCTCCCCAGGAACAGGGCTGTCTCTGCCCTCCCTAATGTCCAGAAGAGGGGTGCTCAGCATCTCTGCCCACCATCTCATCATAATGCCCAGGCACAGGGAGGCAGGGGAAACAAAGACAGAAGGATGGAGGGATGGGTGCCTCCAAGCATCTCAGCACAGCCCCTCTCCCCTGTGCCCGTGGGTACCTGAAGTTGGGGGCTGATGCCCATTCCAGTGCCAGGCAGGCCAGGTTGACAGTGGCATAAACCAGGAGGAAGAAGGTGGTCACAACCCCTGCAATGGTGTTGAGCTTCCCAGAGAAGAGCACCAGCTGCAGAGATCACAGGGTGATGTACACCTGAGCCATCCCTGCTTATTTGGGGCATACCCAAGGGGTTTGATGGGAAAGTGTACAGGCAGGAATCCCCGCCCCTTGTGATTTATCCTTCATATATGGGATATTTCCCACCGCAGGGAGGGAAGGGCATAACTGCAGCAGGACACCTAGGGCAGGAAGCCTGGGGGAGGAATCCCCAAGGGCAGCAGGGCGTGCCAGGCTCCACAACACCCAGCCCAGGTGCCAACCCACCATCACCCAGCAAGGACAGTAAAGAAGTGTTGCCAACAAACTAACCTGCACCACCAGCCAGGAGAGGATCACTGCCATCACCGGGTTCCCACTGGCAGATGTCTTCTTGGCCAGAGCCAGCGCCCGGCCTGCAGGCAGAGTGGGAGCTTGGGCTGGGGCACCCCAGTGGGCATCAACAGGCTCAGCCACCAGCCACGAGTCCCATCCCCACCCTGGGTGCTGGGGCGGGGGCAAGTTGCAGGGCACACACAGGGACCCAAATGGACATATGCCAACCCACAAAGCAACACCCCCATACCAAAAAGAGAGTTCTGTGACTCCAGGGCTGGTCCCCAGCAGGGAAGACCTGCTGGGTGGGCTCCAAGAAGTGCCAGTGTACTCCGGGCACTCACCAAAGAGATCATCCCGGGCCAGGGCGTACAGGATGCGGGATGCCCCGATGAGGTTGCTCATAGCTGCAGAGAGGGTGGCAGCGTAGATGCCCACGGTGACCAGGGGAGGGAAGATACTGATGTCATGCAAGAAGCCATAGTCTTTCTGCAGGAGGACCCTGGAGAGGGACATGGACACACTGGCACTGCCTCGGCTCAGGCCAGGATGACCTGGCACCAGGCACAGCCTGGCACCAATGGCCCTGGCTAGGGGACAGGTGGCCTTACCTGTTGCAGGTGGCACACATGAGGAAAGCCAGCAGGTTGTAGACGAGGTAGGTGAAGAGCACAGCGGAGATGGTGCCCCGTGGGATGGAGTAGCTTGGGCGCTTCAGGTCCCCTGTGGACAGGAGTAGGCAGCATTAGTGCCCATAGGCAGCCCCAATCTCCTCCAGCCTCAGCTCCCATTCCCGGTGCCACCCAGCCCAGCATCTCCTGTCCATACCTGACATGTTGGAGCCTGCCATGATGCCGGTGCAGCCGTTGAACATCACCGCAAAGACAGAGCTGAAGCTCATCTTCTGCCCGGTGGTGTAGTCCACCTCATAGTCACCTGCAGGACACACAGGCAGGGGCTGTGACAGGCTGTCCAGGGTAGCACTGCTCCACCATATGCCCTCTCCTCAATGTCCCCATACAAAAACCACAGGAGAAACAACCCCACGGCACCTGCTTTGTGCCCCCAAGCTGCCCCCACCCTCTAGCAAGCTGATGATGATGTGGCAGTGCCAGTGCCATGGTGGGTATGGCAGGCAGGTGCGGGGAGCCTCTCCTCACCCCCCAGGTTTTTTTGCAGGGTGTCGAGGGAGAAGCCAGTGAAGGAGCCGTTCTCGATCTCTGAGCCATTGAGGTAGGGCAGGCGGATGGGCACCCTGATGGGCCGCGTGGCGAAGAAGCTGACAAGGACGGTGCCCAGGACACCCGCGACGATGAGGAAGATGAGGAAGGTGGCCTTGGCGTAGATGGAGGCGCCCACGAGGCACACGAGGAGGCACAGTGCCAGCAGCACAGTGCCATAGAGCAGCTCATACCAGTAGCTCTGGGGCAGGACGTGGACACCTGTGCCCTCTTTTTGCCCTAGGGAGAGACAAGTCAGGATCAGTGAGACTCAGAGGGGGCATCACTGGGAGCCAAGAGCTACCGGCATTCTGCCAGGCATGATGGGCAACAACTCATTATCCAGAGGGCTGGGTGAGCCATGCTGGCTATGCTGGGCACAGTGCTTGCCATGCATGGTAAGGGACACCTGCTGTCCCCTGCCATCATACATGGGGGTACTTACCAGGTGGGATCCCAAAGCTGTCTACGACTGCCTCCACCAGCCCCAGCACGTAGAGGGCACTGCCACACACATTGGCCAGGAAAAACATGATTCCAATGCTGCCCCCAAACTCCGGGCCCAGGGCACGGCTGATCATATCTTGCATGAGTCAAGGGAAGACGTCAGCAGTCCAAACAACCATCAGGTGCCCTCACCTCTCTCTCATGGGCCAACAGGGTCCCAGCCTCAGCATGGCACCCCAAGGTCACTGGGTAGTCACCCAACTTTGGCCCATATGCTCTGCCCCAGCAGCACCCACAGTAAAGGATACAGTAGGCTCCTCCAGCATCCAGCGCTCCGTTGGTGGCAATGGCACACACAGACAGCACCGTCATGCCGATGATGAAATAGGCCACTGCGAACATGGCCAGGGCCTGGTACAACCCAGCATGACCCACCACAAACCCTGTTGAGGACAGGGGAGAGGTCAACGTGCCCCTTAGCTGGGCCTGGGTCACCCCCAGGACAGAGCCCCTGAGCACAGCCACCTCACAGAGCTCACCTCATTGAGGCATGAGGCTGCTCCCATCCCCGTGCCCACAGATCCCCTGAGAACGTGCCAGCCCCTTCTTTGCCACTGTGGGGATGTTCCCACCTCCCCCCCACAGCAGCACTCACCAGTGTCCCTACCTCGGGGCACCTTCATCCTCCTACCATGCCAGGCCCAGGCATGTCCAGAAACCCAACAAACAGGGCATGGTCTCTGCTGCCCACCCCCGAGATGCTGTGAATCCTGTGCCTGGATGCCACCCTTGTCTCCCAGTGAAGGGAGTGAGGCGCTCCCCACAGGGTTCCTGTTGCTGCCCTGCTCGCCTACAGCTGAGCAGGAAGCAGAAGCAGTCCTGGGTGTCCCTGCCAGCCAGGGCACCACTCCCCCGTGGGCGGGTGTGTGTATTCTGTGGTGAGAGGGCACCCAGAGCCCCCCCGGCCCTGCCTGGGCTGATGGGAGTGATCCTGGCTGGCAGCGCTGTGGGCAGGGAGGGGACACCCGCGGCTGTGGGTGATGCCCTATCTCAGCCACAAGCCAGGCCACAGACGTGCCCGTGGGGAGGCAAGGGGGGGTTGACTGGGTCACCAGCACCACAAGGAGCCCTCGGGGCACCAGGCTGGGTTTGGGGACACCCACTGTGGTCCCCAAAGGGCTGTAGGGTGCTCGAGTGCCAAAAACAAGGGCAGGCAGGGGGGTTGGGGGAAATAAGGGGCTGTCTCAAAAGCAGTGCAGGGATGAGTAGGAGGGAGTGCTCACCCTGGAGATCTGGGGAGCATCTGAGGTATAGGGGAAATGGGGAACTGACGGGGGGGCCAAATGGGGAAAGTTCCTCTTCCTGGCAGCTTCCCTCCTGCTCCGCCCCATACTTCCCCTCCAACACACTCCTGGGCGGGGGAACCCTGGTGCCTGCTGTGGGGCTGGGGGGTCAGAGCCTATGCGAGGACTCCAAGCAGGGGAGTGGGAGGGGAGCAGTAATGGTAGGGGAAAGCCCTGCACTCAGAGTGGGGGGCCTGCCAGGCAGGGGAAGGGGCTCAAGGCCCCCGCCTCCAGGGCCTTGTGCGCCTCCGGGCACGCAGCCAACTCTTGCCTTGGGCTTTCCGTGGGCGGAAAGTGAAAGAGGAAAAGCTTTTCCCGTTCCTGGACCAGAGCGGACACTGCATGCCTCGGGCCTCTGCCTGTCCCGGGCCGTGCAGGGGCACCCCAGGGCCTGCCAAAAGGCTGTGAGTTGCCCCAGTCCATGCCCAACCTGTCCTCCGAGTTCTCTCAGGGGTCACATTAATAGACCCATAACCCAAACTGGGGGCAGACTGTGAACCAGTCTGTACCCTTTGCACACAGAGAGAGGTGCAGCCGGGTGTCTGATGGGGGACACCAGGGTCCTGCTCTTGGGACATCAGGAGGATGTGGGAGAGAACTGGGGTGGTGGAGCCTAGCACTGGGGGATGCCCGGGAAGCAGTGTGGTCCCAGCACTGTGGGACAGGTGGGCATGAGGGCACTGGAGTCCCATTTAGGGAAGGCACTGAAAAGACACAGGAGTTCTGCCCCAGGGACACTAGGGCTTTGGACCAGGGTCCCTTACAGCAGTTCCTAACTGGGTTCCTGTCCTGCAGGCTCCTGTTCCTGGGTCCCCAGGCCCCAGACTGGTGGGGTCAGGCAGGGACACACAGCACTGAGACCCCAGCCCGGGAGAGAACTGAGTGGGCACAGGGAGGGCACTGGGACCCCAGATTGGGGGCACTAGGGTAACCACTGGAGGGGAGCACTGGGACTCCAGAGACGGAGGTTCAGAAGAGGGCACTAGGAGGGCACTGAGGACCCAGACTGGGGGGCTCGGGACTCCAGATGCGGGGGGTCCGGGGCTGGGGATAACACATACGAGGCCCGGGCTGGGGGTACCAGGCAGGGCTGGTGAGTCTCAGGGGGCCCCGGGACGCGGCGGGGAGCGGAGGGCGCCCCAGGGGCGGCGGCACTCACCGAGGCGCAGAAAGAGGACGACGCTGAACATGGAGAGCAGCGTAGGCACCACAACGCCCAGGAATGTGGGCAGCTTGCGGGGGGCGGTGGCGGCCCGGCCGCGCTCCCGGCCCCGCTCCTCCTCGGCCGAGCCGCCGCACAGGCGGTACGTGAGCAGCGCGCTCCGCTCCGAGTTCTCCATGGCTCGGTGCGGCTCGGGCCCCGCCGGCCCCGAAAAGCGCCCGGTCTCGCTCCCGGTCCCGGCCCCGCCCCGTCGACCCGGGCCCGACCCGCCGGGCCCCGCCCCCGCACATGGCCCCGCCCCGGCCCGCAGGACAGGCCACGCCTACATCCCCGCCCCGTCACTGGCCCCGCCCCACCCGGACAGACCCCGCCCCCAGCACTGTCCATCAATCGAGGCCCCGCCCCCTCTGCCACCTGACCGTGCCCCTTTATTGGCCCCGCCCACAGCCCCCCGCCTTCACTACGGTCCCTGTCCCAAAATGCTCCCCCATCCTGGTCCCCTCCACCGCCCCCCAGCCCCACCCCGACACCCTCACAGTGATCCCCTCACAGCCCCGGCGTCACCCCACAACCCTCGGCCCTCCCGGAGTCTTCTCACTCTGATACCCAGCACTGGCATCCCCCTCGCACTCCCGGACTCGCCCCACTCCTCCCGGCACCCCAAACCCGCCGCCTGCATCGTCACACGCCCCCTGCCCCCGACCTCCCAGCGGCCGAGACCCCGATACCGACCCGGCACCCCCATCCCGCCCGCCACGCCCCGGGCACCCCCAGGATCCCCGGTGCTGCCGCCGCCGGTGGCCGCTCCCCCGCCCCGCGGCGCTGCCGGCCGGGCTCGGCTGCCCGCGCCAATTACCGGACAATCGGGGCCCCGGGGGCGCCGACCCCGCCCCGCCCGCCGCCGGGGCTGGGATCTGCTCGGGCCCCGGGGTCCCACTGCCGCCGCCGCCCGGGGCGGCCGAGCGCCTCGCCAATTAGGTTAATGGGGTTGGCACCGGCACCGGGGCCGGGAGCGGGGGGCACGGTGCGGCCGGAGCCGAACCCCACGCCGGCCTCAAGTACCCGCGTGGGCGCCGGCTGCGGTCACCGAGCGGCTGGACCCCCACGTGTCATGGGTGGGGAGGGAGATCAGTGCGGGGACACCGGGGAGAGGCGCGGGACCGCTGTCCCGCGTGCCGCGACTATGTGTCCCCCCGCCGTCCCCGCGTCCCCCGTGGGGCGGAGGCGTAGCGTGCCCCCGCGGCCGAGGTGGGAGCCCGGCGGGGCCAGGGCTTTCATCTGCGGCAGGCCTGTCGCCGTGCCAGCCGCGGGCAGCCCGCGCCTTTGATGTGCCACTGAAGCGGCATTGTCCGCGCTCCGCTGGCACCATCGCGGCCCGGGGGGGCTGGGGGGAGCGCGGGCACGGAGGCACTCCTGCCCCTAATGGGGACGGGCACCCCCTGGACTCGAAATGCAGATGGGGACACGGGCACCTCCTGCACCTAATGGGACAGAGAGCGGTGGATAGGTACTCCCTAAGGAGAACAAAGATAGGGGCACGGACACCCCCTGTCCCATGGACATGGGGACATGGGCACCCCTTGCCTCTAACAACGACAGAAAAAAGGACATGGGCACCCTCCAAACGGACGTGGGACCCAGGACCCCAGTCCTCTTTACAGGGACAGAGGTGGGAGCACAGGCATCCTCTGCATCCCAAATAGGTGATAGACGTGCAGCCGGACCCTGTCCCGCCGCAGGAACTGAGACTGAGCCCGTGGGCACAGGAGGATGGCAATTGGAGCAGGACGGTGGCATCTCAAAAGTGTGGGACCAATGACATGCCGAGCGGCAGGCACGGAGGCATCCTCTGCAGTTGGGCTGGTGAGTGCAGCCCCCCATTCCTGGGGCCAAGTCTGCCCCCAACCCGGGCCCGCAGCTTAACAAGGACAGAAGGACAAGTAAGAAGGACCGCCGGTGCCCCGGCCCCACCTGCCCCCAGCCCCCTCCCCGGGGCACGGAAAAATGGGAGAGACACCGGAGGGGGGTTCCCGGGGACAGCCTGTGCTCAGCACGGGGAGGGGGGCGGTGCTGGGCACGGGATGGCCCGTTCAGCCAGGGCTGGGCTGGCACAGAGAGAGGGGCACCCCCCCCGCGGAGCACCCCCGCCTCCCCTTCCCCCGCCTTGTCCGCCCGGCCGCTCCCGGCCCGCTGCCCGCCTTTGAAACCGCCGGCGGGGCTCCCACGCCCAGCCCGGGCCCCCCGCGCCCGCAGCCGCCGGTGCGTTCCCACCCGCCCGGGGCCCGCAGGAGGGAGGGTGGCGCGGCCGGGGCTTGGCGTGAAAATGATCAAGGGCCGCGGGCAGCGCCGGAGCGCAGCGCCCGTCTGATGCTGCCCGCCCGGAGGCCCCGTCGAACAAAGGCGGCATTGAGGCCCCGGCTGCGTCCCCCCCCCGCGCCCCCCGCCCCGAGCTGGCATCTTGGCGCGACATTAATGAACTCGCCTGTTTGTGCTCCCCCGGCCCCTCTCTCCTCCCACCGCCCGGGGGGCACCGTATATATCCATCCCTCCTCGCCCGCCTCGGGCATTTCGGGGGCTCCCCCTCTGGCCCCCCTTTGCCCGCCCGGGGATGGAGCGAGGAGGGAAAAGGACGCGGGGAGCTCTTCTCGGGGTCTGCCTAGTCCCCCCCGTGCTTCTGCAGCTCCTGCCGCTGCTGCAGCTGGTGCGGGGGGCTCCCCTGGGCCAGGGGCTGTACCCCATGCCATCCAGCATCCTGCAAGGTCAGTGGAGCACGGGAATGGGGGCATCTTTGCGGGGCGGTTTGGCTGTGAACAGGGCTGCTGTAGGAGCTGGGACCCCTGGATTCACTCTCAGGAAGGGAGGGAGCACAAGCAGATGGCCAGGTCCCTGGTGAAGACCCCCAGATCCTGGGACACACCTATGCTGCCTGGACTGGGTGTCAAGTGCTGCCAGTGGCACTAGGGGACACACGGGATGCAGGGAGTGCTATGATTCATGCCCTGCGGCCACCAGTGCTCCCTCCAGCCCAGGTACCTTTGCGAGCCCCAGGGGACCTTCTACCAGGGCATGGTCAGCAGGAAGGTGGTCACAGGTAGGGACACACAGGGGGATGCACATACAGGGCACACACAGGACTGACTGCACACACATGGGGACACGCAGACATGGGCACATGGACCCTGGCACACACAAGTATTCACTCACAGTGCAGACACAAGTGTGCAGAGGTACCTGCACACCAACACGTGGGCACACCTGCCCAGACTCACACCCTGCTATATGCCCACATTTGCACACACGTGTCCACAGGGTCTCCACATACAATGGACACGCAGAGACCTGGGCAAACACCCAGGTGCCCATGTGCCAATCAGCAGAGAGGTGACACTAGCGGTTGTCACCCTAGACAATGTCAACAGGTGACAGGCCATGCCCAGCCTGGCACCCACCACAGAGATATCAGGGCACAGGCAGCAGGCAGGCTGGGGGCACCCCATGGCTGTGGTGGGGGGCAGTGGTGGGAGCTCTGGGGGTCTGAGCACCCTGTGTGTGTGTCCATCAGCACTGTCGAGCCGCGGGACGCTGGTGCTGGAGGCAGCACTGAGGAGTGCACTGCTGGCACTGGAGCGGGCGCTGTCCGAGCAGCAGCGGCAGCGGGGGGCCTGTGGACTCTGTGCCCCCTGCCTCTTCCCACCCTGCGCCAACATCACCAGCCATTGCCCACGTGAGTCATGGCCCCACTGCCCCATCCCCAGGAGGCCCTACCCAAACAGAGCCCAGGATCCCCACCCAAACACAGTCCAGGGGTCCTATCCTAACACCATCCCATGCCCAGAAGACCCTGCCAAAACCTTCACTCATGCATAGAAACCCTTCCCAAATATTTCTTTGAGTCCTTACCAAAGCACACCCTCATCCCCTAAAAATCCTAACAAAATTAGACCCCAAGATCCTACTTAAACTGTACCTTCTCCCCTATAGGCTTACCCTAAAGGCTTTACCAAAACAGTGCCCAGATTCCTGAAATGTATCTCTAACTGCTAGAGACCCTACCAAAACACCATCTGAAGACCCTACCCAAGCAGTTCCCATCTTCTCTATATCCTAACCTATCACCTGGAGCCCTATCCAAAACATTGTGTGATCCCTTGTCTCCTTTTCAGAGATCCCCTCAAAAACATACCCCAGCACACAGAAGACCCTACCAAAATGTGCTGACTACACAGCCCATCATGCCCCCTTCCCACCCACACCAGAGCAGAGCTTGGGGTGGCCTGGGCAGAGGTGGGCAGGGAGAACATGGTGATGCCCACAGCCCTGCTGTCCTTGCAGCACCAGCTGTGCTCCCCAGCTGCCAGGCCCTACTGGATGCCCAGGCACTGCCCGAGCTGCCCCAGCGCAACTGGGCACTGAGCCAGGCCTGTGCCCCCTACCAGCACCTGTGCCCACCTGAGGGGGCCCCACACGCCTGTGCCCCGCTCAGTGCCCGGCTCTGCCAGCACCGCCTCCAGGAGTGCCGTGAGTGAGCACCCGCATCCCCCTGGCTCCTTCCAGAGAGAGAAGACCCTATGATAAAAAACGGGGCATTCCCAGGGGAGGCTTGGAGGGGATATGGGACACTGGGGGTGATGGGATGCTGGGATGGAGTGGGGGAACGGGAAATGTAGGGATGCAGTAGAATGATGGGGTATCTTTGGTGGGATGGAAGGTTGGGGGGGATGTTGGGATCTGGGGCAGAGGTGGAGATTTGGGGGATGGAGGCATTGGGAACGATGAGCACGTTGGGGGGAATGGGACACTTGAAAGGTAATGTAGAATCTGGGATGGGAGAAGGGGACAAGGGAAGGTGGCTGAGAGATTGCAGACGCTGAGTAACTGGGGGTGACAAGCACTCCTGGGGTGGTACAGGGATGTTTGTTCGGGATGGGAGTCTGGAGGCACTGAGAAGAACTGGGGGGACTTGAGGACAGCAGGGATGTGGTGGTGACACCGGAGGGGAGTGTCCCCACGTGCCTTGACAGTCTGTCCCTGCAGAGACGGCAGCCGCACTCCCGAGTCCCGACGCAGCAGCAGAGGTGGCAACGCCAGGTGAGCCGGGGCGGCCCCGCGGTGCCCACGCCATCCCCCCACCACGCCGGCGGGCGTCCCCGGCCCCCGGCTGCCTGCTGGGCCGGGGGGCAGAGGTTAGCGTCGGCAGCTGCCGGGCTGCGGGGTGCCCCCGGCCCTCCGCCCGCTCGCCTCCGTGAGCTCGATGAGGCTTGACAGCGCGCCCGACGCGCCTGAGCACCCGCCACCCCCTCCACCCCCTCCACCTGCCGCGACCATCCCCGGACGCCCCGTGCCCACCTGGCAGAGGGGGTGTCCCAGCAGCAGGGCTGCAGGACCCCCTCTCACCCCGGCTTTGTTTGCCAGGGAGCTGTGGGCGCCGCGGGGGTCCACAAGCCAACGCCACGGCCCTCCGAGGACGGATCATGGGCGGCAGCGTGGCCCCGCGGGGCGCCTGGCCCTGGCTGGTGTCGGTGCGGCTGCACGGGGAGCTGATGTGCGGAGGGGTGCTGGTGGGGCGCTCCTGGGTCCTCACCGCGGCACACTGCTTTGCCGGGTACGGCGTGGGGCATGGCAACGCGGGGACGAGGTCCCTGCAGAGGGATGCACGGGGTGGCACCCTAACATCCCTGTAACTGGCTGCCCCCCACCCTGCCAGGAACCGTAATGAGCTGGCATGGACGGTGGTGGTGGGTGACCACGAGCTGGGCAAGCTGGGTATGGGCGAGAGAGCAGTGCCCGTCCGGCGCATCTTGCCTCACCCTAAGGTGGGTGGAAGTGAGCACCCCCCGACCCCCCTGAGCATGCCCCAGGGCCCCCCACTGACACCCCCACATCTCCTTCCAGTTTAACCCCAAGACGTTTCACGGGGATCTGGCATTGCTGGAGCTGGCAGTGCCGCTGGCCCCGTCACCCACCATCAGCCCTGTGTGCCTTCCCAGTGGCCCCACAGAGCCCAGCCCTGGCACTCCCTGCTACATCGCGGGCTGGGGCTCCCTCTATGAAGGTAGAGCCACTCTGACACCCTGTGGGGTGTCCCCCTCTGTGCCCTCTCGTGTGCCAAGTCCCAGTGCACCGAGCCAGGGCCAGAGATGTCCAGGCACAGGGGACCCTGCAATGGGTGCATTGCCTGGCAGAGGGACCAGTGGCTGATGTGGTGATGGAGGCGCAGGTGCCCCTGCTCAGCCAGGAGACGTGTCGGGGTGCCCTGGGCAAGGACCTGCTCACCAGTGCCATGTTCTGTGCTGGGTACTTGTCTGGAGGCATCGACTCCTGCCAGGTAACACCCGGGCCTGAGGGACTGCCATCACCCCACCTCAAAAATCCCTTGGGGCCCACAGGGCTGCTGGGCTCATGCCACAGCTAGTTAATGTGGTTGGGGTCCCAGCCCAGCCCAACGCATGGGCATCTCCCCCACAGGGTGACTCAGGGGGCCCACTGGCGTGCCAGGACCCCACTTCACACCACTTCGTCCTCTACGGTATCACCTCGTGGGGTGATGGCTGTGGTGAGCGGGGCAAACCAGGAGTCTACACCCGCGTCACTGCCTTCACGGACTGGCTCAGCCTCCAGATGGACTGTGAGTGCCACTGGCTGCACCATAGGGGGGATGGAGACACTCAGGGGGGTTTCAGCACCTCATTGCAGCCCCGGTTCTCTTGCAGCTGCCCCTGGCAGCCGAGAACCAAGCTGCTTTGACCTGCTGGCGCTGGCCCAGCTGCCCCCAGAGCAGCAGAACCCCGAGCGCACCCGTCTCTGCACCTTCTACGCCGGATCCTGCCGGGCACCTCAGGGCCGGACCACCTGTGCCCGCCTGGCTGAGGAGACCTGCCGTGCCAGGATAAGACGATGTGGTGAGCTGGGGGACCGTGGCAGAGCTAGGGTGTGGGGAGGGACTCCATTTCTGGTAGTGTGAGGCTGGTGTGGTGCCAGGGCCATGCGCCCACAGGGTCCTCTGTGCCCACAGAGCTGCACTCCTACGCCCAGACCCTGGTGGATCTCCTGCGCCAGGCTGGGGACTTCATCCGAAACCAGTTTGATTTCTCCTTCCTCACCCGCACTCTGCCCCAGCTCCTGGGCAAGATCTATGGGCATTTCTTCCCTCCCCGTGTCCGCAGGGATATCCCAGGTACTCTCACAGGCTGGGCTACCCCACACCCACTTGGGGTCCCGTCAGTCTCCCCTGGGCTGATGGCTGGAGCACCAGCAGCCTGCCCTGGCATCCCCATGGGACTCCCCTGCCCTTTGTCTCTCCTGTCCCCTTCTTGTCCCCTCAGACCTGGCTGTGGCAGGGGGCCATTCAAGGCCCACAGCAGAGGGACCCCAGAAAGTCCCCACCAGGTGAGGCATGGTGGGCATGGGATGATGGGCTAAAGGGCTTGGGGAGGTGGTCAAGATGCCAGTGGACACTGGTATGGCTTTTTGGGGACAACCCGAACACTGGGGTCTTGTTCCTCCTGCAACCAGGGCACCCTCCTGGGGGTGCCCAGTGGTGTGCACAGGGTGGCACTGCCCGGGGAATGGGTGCTACTGGACACCAGTCTGAGCTCACCTCACGTGCTTGCAGGTGGGGGGCCAGGCGGCTCCCCCCCTTTGCAGACCTCTTTGAGGCAGTGGGGCCCCAGCTGCAAGACTGGGTGGAGGCGCTGAGGGCCATGGCAGGGGGCAGCCCGCTGGTGCCCACAATGGACAGGGAACAGCTCCCCGGGGAGATGCAGCTCTTTCTGCAGGTATGTGGGGAGGGACAGGCTACTCTTTCTGCAGGTATGTGGGGAGGGACAGGCTGCGGGAGCCCCTGCCCCTCTGGTGATTGTGCCACCAGGGACATCCCATGGGTCTGTTGTCCCCTGTGCAGCCATCTCACTTCACCATTACAAAGGGGGCATCTAATACTCCCCAGCTGAAACCAGTGCTCCCACTCCAGACAGTGCAGAGCCAGCCATGGGTCTGACTCTGCAGCTCGGCCTCCAACCCAACACAGCCACAAAGCAGTTGCATGTCCCCAGTGCCCCATCTGACACAAGCCCAGCCCCTGCATTCTGTCACCGGGCACCTGGCTGTTCTCAGAGGTGTCCTGTGGGTGCCCCATCACCCCACCTTCCCTTCAGCAGGGTGAAGATGTGGTGGAGGAGATGGTGAGACAGGGACGAGCCTTCCTCACCCAGCTGCGGGCAGAGTTGGACCTTGGCACCGCCCTGGAACCTGTGGAGCCACGACAGGCACCTGGAGAGCTGAGAGGGACCCCCCTGCCAAGCCGTGAACCCTGTGAGCCTGGAGGGTCTGGGGGCAGTGGGATGTCCACTCTTCGGCCGTCTCCATGCCTGGGCAGTGCCCACCGGCCGCGTCCCTGCCGGGAGTTTCACACCTCTCTCGGTGGCAGGGTCTGCACTGAGGGAGAAACGTGAGCTGGTGTCCACAGAGCTGCCCAGGGTGGAGGAGGAGGAGGAGGCAGGCGCTGGCAGAGGTAAGCTCCCACAAACCCTGAGGGATGCCATGTGCCACCATGGGGATGGTGACAGCCCCAGCCTCAGCCTTGCACCCTGGTCCCAGGACTGGTAGTCCCATTTCAGTGGGACAGCCCCTGGTTATATCCCCTTCCACAGGGATCCATGCTCCCAAAGTGTCCCCAGAGTTCCTCCCTGGGCTGGGCCACAGCATGGTGTCCCCACAATTCACCCTGATGTCCCCCTCCATATATCTCCTTCCCGTTCCCGTGGTCGCAGCCTGCCCCGGCCTCAACGAGTCAGCAGTGCGGGTGGGTGCGGTGCGGGAGCTGTATGCCTGGGTGCTGCGGGTGCCCGAGACTGACCTGGCCATGACCTTCCAGGAGGTGAGTGCCTCACCCACCTGCTCTGATCTCCCCACCCTGGCAGCCAGTAAGTGCCCCCCCCCCCCAGCCCATCACTGTGCTGCTCTGCCCCTGGCTCCCCCAGAGGACTCACAGTGCTGTCGTCTCCCCGCAGATCCTGGTGGACTTGGGCTCCAAAAACACCAAGGGACTGTACCGGGCGCAGGTGCGGGCCACTGTAGGAGGCCGCCCCACGGCCTTCACTGGCCTCGTGGGGCTGGAGAGCGACTCGCTGGCCCGCAGCATGCCCGGCCTCGTCGCTCTGGCGCTTGAAGCACTGAAAACCTAATGGTGCCCCTGGGGCAGCATTCCAGCCAGGGGAGAGGGCACTGGGGCAGGTGTCCCTTATGTATTTCAAACACAGTCCCCTCCCTGTCTCAGGCTCTTCCACCCCCATCGTGCCTCAGTTTCCCTCTTCCCACCAGCACTTCCTGACTTTCCCCCAGGGTAATGGTGCCCCAGGTGGTACCTGGAGAATCTCAGCCAGGAATCACAGTCCTCCTCTCTCCTGGGACCCCTACCTTAGCAATCCTCACCCCATCCTCATCCATTTTCCCCAAAGGTACCTGGGCTGTTATTTATTTGTACAGAAAAGGTTTATTTTTCAATAAAGAAGGGCTCTATTTTCTGGTAGCCAGTGAGTGTGAAGCAAGTGCTGTGCCATGCGGTGCTGATGAGGTGGGTGACGGTAGAGGAACTTTCCAGTGGGGCTATGACATTTCATTGCATCTCCCCCTTCCCATCCACCCTGAACTCCAAAGTGATGCCCCCAGCCTTGATTCCTGCTGTGTCCAGCATGGAACAGACTCCCCAGACCCTCACTGGGAGTTGGACACTCCTCCTGCCCACTGCAGCACCCACGGCACAGCACTGGTGCTCATCCCTGGTAACACCCCATCAGGGACCCACATGAAACCTCACAGTGCAGGGGCCATTGGCGGGTGGTGGGGTGGTGCCACCCCTGTGCTTGGGCATCAGTGGGTACCAACACCTCCCGCCTGTGGGGACTTTGCCACCCCGAGCAGCATCACTGGGACTACTGAGCAGCAGGGAAGGGACTGCTCCTCCTTTTGCCTGTGCTGGGGTGCCCAGGCTCAGGGTGATGGGCTGTCACCCGTGGGGCTGGTGAGTCCAGCTGTGCCTGCCTGTCTCCCATTCTCTGCACGCCAGGGTGCCGGAAGAGAGGGCTGGGAGTGGGTATCCGGTGCCGGTACCCTTCCCCCTCAGCACCTGGCACCATCCATCTCCCACTCTGTCCGGCAGCCGGACATCCGCTCGGCCAGGCCAGGCGGGGAAGCAGCCAGGGCCTGGCACGGCGCGAGGGCACTGCGGGCACCGCATGGGGAACCTGCTGCAGCAGCTGGCCCTTCTCGGGGCACTGATGCTGTCGGGTGAGCAGGGTCCGGGGCATGGGGTGCCCTATTGCTGGGGGGTTCCGGGCCCCCTCAGTGGGGTTGGTGGGGGATGACGGTGGCAGGGTCCAAACAGCACAAGGGTCCCCAGGGCTGCTTTTTGGGTATTACCTGTCAGAGTCCCCTCACTGCACGTCCCTTGCGCTTCTTTCCCGAAGCTGTGTCTCAGCCCAGGTCATGTGCTGTCTGTTCCCAGTGTCACTGCGTCTGTGTGTCCCTGTGTGTGCCTGTCTGTCTGCATAGTGACACCAAATCTCTGACCACGTGTCCCTGCATACAGTGGGTCCATGTCCATGAGTGCACGTGTGCCTTTGTGTGTGCATCCACCTGTGTGCACAATGCCACTGGAACTGAACCCAAGTGTCTTGTGTCTGTATGTCCCTTTGTGTGCTGGGTCTGTATCTGTGCGTCCCTGTGTCCATGCCCATGTCCTTGTCCTATGCCCACGTGCGCCCATGTGCTCCCACAAATCTGTCATTCCTGCCTGCCCATGTCCATGGCTGTGCTCCTGTGCAGCAGACATGCAGTGTCCTGGCCTGTTCCTATCTCCTCCATTCTTATACCACCCTATGGGGTGGCACTGGGCCCAGTAGCCCCACCAGCAACTTGGTTTGCCTGACCGCACACCCCCAGGCAGGCTCTGCGTGAACCAGGAGGAGAGGCTTATCCACTACCTCTTCGAGGAGAAGGGCTATGACAAAGAGGTGCGTCCTGTTGTCTCCACTGATGAGGTCGTGGACGTCTACCTGGCCCTCACCCTCTCCAACCTAATCTCACTGGTGAGCCCCAGTGGGCAGTGCCGACTGTGGGGTGCCCCACAGCCATGCCTCACCCCCAGGGCTGGCTGGATGCTACCCCTGAGGCTGCTTCCCCTTCACCCTACTGCTGAATGTTGGGGGCCCTGAGCTGCGGGGACACCTTGGCATCTCACTGCCCCACACTGTTGTTGCAGAAAGAAGTGGACGAGACGCTCACCACCAACGTATGGCTCGAGCACGTGAGTAGGGACAGGTGTCACGGCATCAGTTGTGCCACCATGGGGTGGCCCAGCATGGTGAGGGGGTGACCTGGGCATCCTCCCCTCCAGGGCTGGACCGATTACCGCCTGCAGTGGAACAAGTCAGAATTTGGGGACGTTGAGGTGCTCCGCTTGCCGCCAGACATGCTGTGGCTGCCTGAGATAGTCCTGGAGAACAAGTGAGCTGTTCTTCAGTTTCCCCTCCCAAACCCCCTGAACTGTGCCTGGTGCATGCCTAGGGCTCCCCTGGCCCCTTCTCAGCCCCACCAGCACCTTGTCTCTCTCCTGGCGCAGCAATGATGGGCTCTTTGAGGTTGCCTACTACTGCAATGTCCTCATCTACAACACGGGCTATGTCTACTGGCTGCCGCCTGCCATCTTCCGCAGCACCTGCCTCATCAACGTCGACTTCTTCCCCTTCGACTGGCAGAACTGCACCCTCAGATTCAGGTGCCGGGCAGCTGGGTCAGGGCAGCAGGGTGGGCATCCCATCCCCCTGTGGTGCCTGCTGCTGCCAGCACCCTCCCCTTGCTGTTGGGGCACAGCAAGGTGGGGGTCTGCGGGTGACCCGGTGGCCTGAGTCCATCATGCTGGAGGTCAGGGTGGGTGGGTGGTGTGTGCCCAGTAGCAGCTGCAGCTCCTCACTGCCTGTGCCCTGTGGTCCAGGTCGCTGGCATACAGTGCCCTGGAGATCAACATGCACTTGAAGACAGACGCCGACCCGGACACAGGCAAGGATTATCCAGTGGAGTGGATCATCATCGACCCTGAAGGCTTCACAGGTAAGGCTTGTGCTCTCTGCCATGTCCATGTGGCAGTGGGACACCCTGTGCAGGGCTGGGGGACACTCTGGAATTGGGGCACCCTGTCATGGAGATACCCGTGTACCTGGGGCTTCTGCACCCTGGCACCCAACCCACCAGGCTTGGAGCTGCCCAGACCCTGGATGGGGAGACCAGTGCTGGTGAGGCTGGTGAGGATGGTCATGGCAGATGTCCCCCATGCCGTGTGCTGTCCCATGTGCCCTGGCAGAGAATGGGGAATGGGAAATCATCCACCGCCCAGCCCGTAAGAACATCTACCCTGACATTCCCCCTGACACCACTGAGCACCAGGACATCACCTTCTACCTCATCATCAAGCGCAAACCGCTCTTCTATGTCATCAACATCGTCATACCCTGTATCCTCATTGCCTTCATGGTCATCCTTGTCTTCTACCTGCCTGCCGACAGTGAGTGAGCCCTGTGGCATGGGAGTCACAGCTCTGGGGCACTCCATGTCCCACACCTGCACCAGGCCCTGGGACAGGGGGACACCCCAATGCTCAGCACGGGGATATCCTAGAACTGGGATATCCCCATGTAAGACACCATCATCTCAGCCAGACACCCTAGTAGAGGCATGCTTGGGGACAGGATACCCCATGTGGGATCCTGGGGTGCCCCCATAATAGAAAACCCTATACGGGGCATTGTACGGTGGGACACTGGAAGAGCAACCCTGGAACTGGGGACACTGGGAAAGGCACATGGGGCAGGGTTTTCTCTGAGCTCAACTGCTCTCCAGGTGGTGAGAAGATGACCCTGGTGATCTCAGTGCTCCTGGCCCAGTCTGTCTTCCTCCTGCTAATTTCCCAGCGCCTGCCTGCCACTTCCCACGCCGTCCCCCTCATCGGCAAGTGAGTCCTGGGCACCACTGGGTGCAGTGGGAACACTGTGGGGTCCTCGTGGTGCCAGAGGGCAGCTCTGCTGTGCCCAGCCCCTGTGGCAATGCCGGCTCCAAGTCCATGCTCCCTACCAGGTATCTGCTTTTTATCATGCTTCTGGTGACAGCTGTGGTGATCATCTCTGTTGTGGTCCTCAACTTCCACTTCCGCACCCCCAGCACCCACGTCATGTCAGACTGGGTCAAAGAGGTGAGCAGGGTGTAGGGGTACTAGCGGGTACAGGGGTGACCCCGTGCCCCACGGAGCACTCGGGACAGCACAGCCCTGGCATTGCAACAGGGTGTCCCACCTCTGCCACATGTAGTCTGTGGACAGAAAGTGGGGACAAGGTGGCATCTCACTGGGTAGGTGTCCAAGGGACCCAACAACCCCTCTTGTGTCCCAGGTCTTCCTGGAGAGCCTGCCCCGGCTGCTGCGCATGACGCAGCCGGACGAGAGCCCGGCGGGCGCCCCGTGCATCCGGCGCTGCAGCTCCGCTGGCTACATCGCCAAGGCAGAGGAGTATTACAGCGTCAAGTCCCGCAGCGAGCTCATGTTCGAGAAGCAGTCGGAGAGGCACGGGCTGGTCAGCCGCGTCACCCCTGCCCGTGAGCCACAGCCCCTCCACTGGGACAAGGGGCAGGGTGGCGGAGGGGGGATCTGCAGGGGTGGCAGCCCTTCGGAGCCCACCTCACCCTCCCCCTTGCCCCCAGGTTTGGCGCCGCAGGGCACGGTCACAGGCGACGAGCAGCTCTACGAGCACATAAAACCTGTCGTTGACAACGCCAATTACATTGTCAAGCACATGCGGGATGAAAACAGCTACAATGAGGTGGGACCATGGGCACTGGGAGGGCAGAGGGGCCTCCCTGTGCCCACTGTGCCCCCCACTGCCTGGCTCTCTGTTCTCTCCCCAGGAGATCGACAACTGGAATCGTGTGGCCCGGACCCTGGACCGCCTCTGCCTCTTCCTCATCACCCCCACGCTGGTGGTGGGCACCCTCTGGATCTTCCTCATGGGCATCTACAACCATCCACCACCACTGCCCTTCGCCGGAGACCCCTATGACTACCAGGAGGAGAACAAGCGCTTTGTCTAAGGGGTGTGTGTGGGGGTCCTATGTGCCTCTCCCCCACCTGCCTTGGCTTGGGAAAATAAAGCTGGGTGTTTCTTGCCACGGGGCACTGAACTTGTGACTTCTCTCAGTGTCCCCCGCTGGGCATGATGCCCACCCCGAGCACTGTGTGTGCTGGGGAGGGTGATGTCCACCCAGGGAATGGGTGCTGTGGGTGTCCTGAGCATGGAGAACCTCAGGTGTGGCTGGAAGGGGTGCTTTCCAGAGGAGTGTGGTGGTACCAGCCCTGCTACCCCTGTGGGCTGGGCACTGGGGGCAGGATGAGTTGGGGAAGGGGATGTATCCTTCCCTGGGGATAGTGGCACATACTGCAGTTATCAGAGACGCCATCAGTGCCCACATTACTCCCCCTGCCCTGTGATCCCCCAGCCAGACCCACAGTGTTCCCCCCCAGCACAGCCCATCCCACAGTGCAGAGCTGGGGGCCCAGAGGGCTCTCTCCTTCCGCAGCTCAGCAGTGGGATGCGAGGGCTCTGGTTTCAGGGGCACAGCTGACGTCCCCCCACCAGCCATGGCCCAGGACAGCTGTCATATCTTCTCCACTGAGCCAGGAATCTCACCACACCCCCATTCCCCCGCAGTGTGACCCCCCTAGATGTGGCTTGGCAGCATTTGAACCTCCAGGGTGGGCATTAATCTCCAGGCGTGGTGGGACTTGCCTGCCCCTTCCTCACCCTGTACCTTGCAGGCAGCCACTGCCGTGGTGGTGACAGGAGGTCCTGGCAGGGTGGCACCTGTTTTCCATAACCCATGGGTACCTGGATTTCCACTGCATGGGGATGCATCTCTCCATGGGAAACATGGGGGCACTGAGGCACAGAGCTTAATTTGTCCCCAGCCCCAATCCCAACCTCTCTGGCACAAAATGCCAGATGAGCTTCCCAGTAAACCGACATCAGTCCATCAGTGGGGGGAGGTGGGTGGTCACCCGTCCCTCCCCAGCCCCCGTGGCTGTTGGGAACAGCTGACAGTGGCAGGGGACAGCTGTCCCATCCCTCTGGGCGCCCAGCCCAGAACAGCGTCAGGCGGGCAGCGAAGCACAGCCCCAGCCCCGGCGCCCCACGGCACCGCCATGCGCTGCCACGGCCTCCTCCTCGTCCTCTGCGCCCTGGCAGGTAAGGGGTGCCTGCCCCAGGGAGAGGCCTGGGGAGGGACCTGGCCACCCCCCACCTTTGCACTGGAGGGTTTGTCCCCCCTGGGAGTACGGTGCCATGCACCCTCCCACCTGGCTGTCCTGCTAGCAGCCTGCTGTCCCTGTGTCCTGCCCTTGGAGAGGTCCCTGGAGTGAGGGGGGTGGGGGATATAGCGGGGGAAGCACCCTCCTTGCTTGCATGCGGGGCACTGACTCGACTGTCGGGCTCACAGAGCCGAGTGTGCGCACTCACAGTAACACACCTGGGCATCCCCTCCCCATGTGCACCCCCTGCCTCCCCCTCAGCATATCTGGTCTCGGGGGCATTGGTGGCCCCATTGTCCCCACCTCAGGATGTTCCCTTGGCATGTGCCCTATCCAGGAGTGGGCTGCAGGAACCAGGAGGAGAAGCTGCTCCAGGATCTCATGAGCAACTACAACCGGCAACTGCGCCCAGCCCTGCGAGGGGATGAGATCATCGATGTCTCCCTCAAGCTCACCCTCACCAACCTCATCTCCCTGGTGAGAGATGCCCCCTGGCACCCATAGTGGGAGAGGATTTGTTCCCACATGTGGGGCAGCAGGCAGGACACTAAACCCATCTCTCTCCTTCATTCCCTGCCAGAATGAGCGAGAGGAAACCCTCACCACCAACGTCTGGATCGAGATGGTGAGACCCCTCACCTCCAGGCAGGATCACCCCCTGCCATGTTTGCACCTCAGGTGGCACCCCATGGAGGGCTGGCACTGTAATCTGCATCCCCTTCTGTGGGTACCCCCAGCTGAGTCCATTTTGTGGGCAGCACAGGACAGCTCAGTCTCCCTCATCTTGGGGAGCACCATGACCCCTCCTCCTTTGCTCTCCTTCCCACAGCAATGGTCCGATTATCGCCTGCAGTGGGACCCTGAGAAATACGACAATATCCAGCAGCTGCGGGTGCCCTCCACCATGGTATGGCTGCCTGACATTGTTCTGGAGAACAAGTAGGTGACAGGGCAATGGGGACATAATCCCACACAAGGGGGGCAGCCGTCCCCCAGGCACAGTATGGGGCTGAACTCACCCTTTTCCCCCTCAGCATCGACGGGACATTTGAAATCACTCTCTACACCAATGTGCTGATATCTCCTGATGGCAGCATCTACTGGCTGCCCCCTGCCATCTACCGCAGTGTCTGCGTCATCCACGTCACCTACTTCCCCTTCGACTGGCAGAACTGCACCATGGTCTTCCAGTGAGCATGGGCTCCATGGCAGGTCCTCCTGGAACACAGGGGTTGGCATGGGATGCCCACCTTTGCCCTAGGGCATTGAGCCCAGATAAATGGCAGATAAATGCCACCTACCTGTCCCCTGCCACCTGGCAGTAGAACCACAGACAAGCCAAGCACCCCAAAGCAGAGCTGGAGGTGGTCAGCATGAGCTGGTGTCACACTGGCACCCTTTGCCCACCCAGGCTGTTGCATGCCAGCCTCTGCCACTGTCTTGTCCCTCTCCAGGTCCCAGACATACAGTGCAAATGAAATCAACCTGCTGCTGACGGTGGAGGAAGGCCAGACCGTGGAGTGGATCGTCATCGACCCCGAGGCTTTCACAGGTAACACTGCAGCCCCCCATGGCATAAGGGTGTCCCACCACGAGCGGCATCCAAGTAGCAGTCCGCTGCCGTGCTGGTGGCTGCCAAAAGCAGGGCTTCAGCGACTATTAGCAGCTCCCACCATTACATGGGCACTTAAGTTATTAGTGGAAGCGGGAGTGTAGGAGAGATTTGTTTTTCTAACCCCCCCCGGCTCAGGGCTCTTGCTGCCTGGCAGCCGCTCCTGGAGAGCAAGCTTGATTGATGCTGGGAACGTAGCTGTCATGGCCAAACAATGACGTTTTCCATCACATTTTAATTGCATATTGAAGGAACAAAATGCTTTTCGGGCAGCGAGATTTATTTTTTCATTACCGGCCTGAGTTGTGATCTTGACTGGGAAAAAATCTATCGCTCCTGTGGAGAGCAGGGGAGAGCAGTGTGCTATCACCCAGTGTCACATTCAGCTTCCCTCCGTGGCACCCTGGAGATGGGGGGACCCCAGCCCCACACTAAAGCCCTGAGAGCCCCTAGGGGACTCACGGTTCCCAGTATGTGCCCAGCTGCCCCATCCAACAGCTTTTTGGGGTATTTTGCACAGGCACCATGGCATGTTGCACAGTGCTCATCTCCCTTCCAAATGGCTCTAGCACTGTGCCCAGCCTGGTTGTCCTGTGGGGCTTGTGATAATCACCAGTCCTACCCTTCCTCCTGTACTCGGACTGGGGGGCTGGCAGCCCCAGCCCCCCCCCCCCCCCCAGGGCAATGGGGCTCACGTGGCACTGTGATGATGCAGAGAATGGCGAATGGGCCATCAAGCACCGCCCTGCTCGGAAGATCATCAACTCAGAGCACCTCACCCCAGATGACATCCAGTACCAGCAGATCGTCTTCTACCTCATCATCCAGCGCAAGCCGCTCTTCTACATCATCAATATCATCGTGCCCTGTGTCCTCATCTCTGCCATGGCCGTGCTCGTCTACTTTCTGCCTGCCAAAGGTACACACTGGTGCTGTGCCCACTGCGGGCACGGGGATGTGCAAGGGGACAGCAATACGCCAGGAAGGGCTCCTTGTCCCATCTGTGCTTGGGGACCATCAGTGTCATCTCTCACCTGCTCCTGTGATATTTGGGGGTGACCGTGTGAATTTCTGGGTACCCCTTGATTAAAGCCTCAAGGCAGGACTTGGCCAGTTCAGCTTTGGGGTGGGGGCTTTTTGCCTAAGGAGGGCAATGCCCACACCACTGTCCCATGCCAAACTCTGCCTTTCTCCCTCCTTGGCAGCGGGTGGGCAGAAATGCACCGTCTCCATCAACGTTCTTCTGGCCCAGACTGTCTTTCTCTTCCTCATTGCCCAGAAGGTGCCCGAGACCTCCCAGGCTGTGCCTCTCATTGGGAAGTAAGTGACACATGGGGACAGGGTTGCCAGCCCTGTTGTCACACTGTGCCAGCAGAGTCTCCAGGTGCTGTGCAGCAGCCAGTGCCCAGGGACAGGGACAATAAACCCCAGCCCAGGTAGGGCTATAACTTCCTAATGTCCTACTGCCAGTCCCCAACTTCCAGCCCAGAAGGGCACTGAGAAGGACCTTGCATGTCCATAGCTTGTGACCCAACATCCCCACATGAGGGTCTGTGCCCTCTCTCCAGGTACTTGACCTTCCTCATGGTGGTGACAGTGGTGATCGTGGTGAATGCTGTCATTGTCCTCAATGTCTCCCTGAGAACGCCCAACACTCACTCCATGTCCCCGAGAGTCCGCCAGGTATTTGCCATCATCCCTCTACTCTTTACACATGGGGAATGGGATGGGTATTTGCAGTTTGAGGCCAGGTCCTTCATGGAGCAGGGTGGCAGGAATGCCTTCATCTGAGTGCAAGTCCTGGCACAAAGAGGGGCCCCCCAGATGTCCCCCGTGGATCACAGAGTGCCTCCAAACCCCTCCAAGCCACTCCCAACACTGGGGAGAAGCAGGTGTCAACACACCCAACATCCCAGTAGCACAAGGGTACTCCATGGGGATGCTCCAGACAACGCCAGGGGACCCAATCGCACCCATTGGGTGTGAGTGGGTCACATCCCCACAGGGAACACTGTGTCCAGGTGTTCCTGCACCTCCTGCCTCGCTACCTGGGCATGTCCGTGTCAGAGGAGACACCAGGGCCACCACAAGCTGTCCGGAGATGCAGCTCCCTGGGGCTCATGGTGAAAGCCGACGAGTACATGCTCTGGAAAGCCCGGACTGAGCTGCTCTTCGAGAAGCAAAAGGAGAGGGATGGGCTGATGAAAACTGTGCTGGAGAAAATTGGTGAGTGCCCCCATGGGGTCAGTACCTTCCCATCAAGCTGGGAAATGTACCAGGGGGCTGAGCGCTCACAGGTGCCCGCTATGCTGCCTCTGCTGCTCGTAGGACGTGGCCTGGAGAGTGGCAGTCCCCAGGACTTCTGCCAGAGCCTGGAGGAGGCAGGTCCCGAGATCCGTGCGTGTGTGGATGCCTGCAACCACATCGCCAACGCCACGAGGGAGCAGAACGACTTCGGCAGTGTGAGTCAGGACCAGGGGGGAGAGGAACTCACGTGGGGGGCACTGGGGACAGCCCTCACCTTCCTTGTGCCACTGGCAGGAGAGCGAGGAGTGGATCATGGTAGGACAGGTTATTGACCGTGTCTGCTTCTTCATCATGGCCTCTCTCTTCGTGTGTGGCACTGTTGGCATCTTCCTCGTGGCTCACTTCAACCAGGCACCTGCCCTGCCCTTCCCTGGAGACTCCAAGCTGTACCAGCCACAGTGACGCCCGCAGGTGTCCACCAGTCCTCCTGCTGCCAGGACTGCTGGAGCCAGGGGCTGGGCACCCCTAAAGTCCCCCAGCTGGCCAAGATCCCTGTGGGCACAGCAGCTCCTGCTGCCAAGAGGGAGGGCTGGGAGTGGTGGGTCTGCCACACCCCAGCTGCGGGTGGAGATGGGGAAAATGAGAACACGAGGGGGGCAATGCTTGCTAACTGTGGAAATAAAGCCTGTGACAGTCTTGCAATCCTCAATGGGATCTTTTCTCCATGCCAAACCCTCTTGGGCAGGTTGGATGTGACACCTGTGTGGGCTGGCCACACACCTCTGGGCCACACAGTCCTGTGAGGTGAGACACAGGGGGCCCGGAGCAGAGACAGGCATCTAACGGGCAGGGCAGCAGCACTGGCAGCAAGAGCACATTTCCCCACTGCAAATTTGCAACTTCAAACCCACAGCAAATGGGGCCCTTGGAATCCCTTGCCATGGCAATGGGGCAGGAATGACAGCTACAGCCCCCCATTCTGGGGCAGCAGTGGAGCCAGGGATGGGATGAGGGGCAGCTAACTCCTCCCTCCATTTATGCCCTGGCTGTGGCTCTTGGGGACATCTGAAGTGCTGTCCTTGATCCCTAGCAAGCAGTTTGAGGTGAGAAGACCCTGGGCCCCCAGGCACTAAAACCTCCTCAGGGATGTGTACCCCTTGGCATCTATCCTGTTACGAGCATCAGCACATACCTCCCTCCCCCACCAGCCTTCCTTGCCCCATGGGATCAACTCTGTCAAGCACAGCCCCTTCCCCTCCTCCCAGCAATGCTGCATCTCCCCCAGACCCCTCAGTGACCTCTGGGGCCCCCTGGCTTTGTCCCTGCTGGTAGGGGAGATGAGAGAGGTCAGCTTGGGAATGGTGAGAAGCAGCATCTGCTCCTCTGCGATCCAGCTCATGCCACCTGTGCCTGGCTCTGGGACGTGCTGTGTCTCCATCCACCTCATGGTCCCAGTACCGGTTGTCTCTGCTGCTGCTGGGAGAAAACCAGTTGGTTACTGCCCACAACTGCTCCTGGCACTGCCTGCCAGAGGTGAGGGCACTGCAGGCATGGATGGAGGGAGGCAAATACCCAGTCGCTTTGAGATCACAAGGTGGCTTTTCCTGCCTATCCCTACAAGATGTAGTGCCCACAGCACCAAGACTGGGTGGATCCAGTGCTCCAGGCTGGCACCTTGAAGGAGGTGGGGATGGTGCTCACCAGTGTAGGCAGAGATGCCCAGAGGACCTTATCTGGATCCTGTTCCCAGCCTGGGTCACCTCCCATGGGAGCAGCCCTGTGGCCACGACCCAGGTGAGGTGACCAGTCCCGGGGCACTGTACTCCAAGCCACTGACCTTCTGCTGGTAAGTGATGGCACTGCACCGTACTCCTGTCCCACCACAGCTATGTCCTCTCAGTACCTAAAGGGACACTCTCCCAGCCAAGTGTTCCCAGCCCAGTGAGAGCCAGGAGCTGCTGTAAGCTGCCCAAACCAGAGCACCAGGCACGTCTGCAGCCCCTGGGCCCTCTGTCCCTGAGAAGGTGCAGAATTAATGAGCTCTGGTCTGTCTTTACCTGGCCATTTCCCATTGATTCCTGCATCCCCACTGCCCTTCTGCCAGTCTCTAGTTACCTAGTTCTCCCCACTCCACAGAGACGCTGCTTCTTCCAATGAGTTCAGCAAACAGCACAAGTGAAAGAGATGAGCTCTTCCAGCCTGCCAAGAGCACATGACTGAAACCACACTCTCTACCATTCCCAAGCAGCGGTTTTACCAGCCCTCAGGAGATTTCTGAGGTTTATCACCACACCAGAGATAAGAACAGAACAATAGCCAGCATGTCACAGGTCTCGAGCAGTAGATGTGCCTTGCAGGCCCCTTGGTGAGGGAATACCTTGCAGGTGCTGGGGTGAGTTGCAGTGAGAGAGGAAAAGCCTCCCCAGCCCCATATCAGCCTCACGTGCCCACACTCCATCAGGAAGCACTAAGACAACAGCATCCTCCAAGCGTTCCCCAGCTGTGCCCCTCCAAAACAGGAACTCGCTTTTCTCTGTGGGCTGGGAAGAGCCATCAGCCCCCACTTGATCAGTTGTAGCCAGAGACACCCAGGACCCGTAAGCCCACCCACAGCTCAGCATCCCCTTAGGAAAAAAGAGCCCAAGGGGATGTTCTTCTTTGGTCTCCAGGGCCTCAAGGGGTTCAAAGCCCTTCCAGTTTCCCCAAAGGCCACTTTGCAGGAATCTGAGGAAGTTTAAAGGTGTACAAAGCCTTCAGGATGAGGAAAGCAGGGAAGGTCCTGACTCACTGCAAATTTGGGGCGCCTGTGGCTAGAGGCTTCCTTCCTGAGTGAAGAGGACCTGAAATCTTTTTCTAGAGCTTGACAGAGGCTCCTTCCACTCCCAAACAACCCCATGCTTCTGTTTTCACCACTCTTATTAGCAGGACACAGCAGACCACAAACCAAAAGTCCTGCCCAAAAACCAGTTTGGCTCTCCAGGCCATAGGAGGCACCAGACCTGGTGCTTGGCACTAATCGAACACTGCTTTTCTCCTGACCTCTGGAAAAGTTGTAGCCTTAAAGAGGACAAACTCCACGCCCAGCCAGCTCTCTCCCTTCAAGGCTGAGCAACAGGAACCACTGCTGAGTTCCTCTAAGTCTCAACCACAGCGGCAGTGGGAGGAGAGGAACAGCCTCCCCGAGAAGGGCCCTTCCACAGCTCACTCGCAAAGCGTATTTGAGGGCGAGCACAGCAGGACCGCAGCACTTTCAGATTTAATAGCAAGCCTGCACTCATCAGCACCAGCTTAGATGCGGGGCATCAGAGGCGAGAAGTGGGCGAGTACATGAAATAGCAGAGGTGGATGTGACACGCAGCTGGGCACAACAACAGCACTAAAACCCCAAGTGATGTCATCTGCAAGAAGCTAAATGTGCTGTGAATAAAGGAGCCTGCAGCTAGTATTTCAGCCCTGTCTTGCAAGGCTATTTTTGCTTAGATTGCCAGAATGTAATTACAACTAAATCCCCCCTAACAAATACTGGAGAGCAGCAGGGGAGAGTTGTATTTAAAAGGAATCTTAAGTAGCAGCCATAGTAATACCTGATCACAGCAGGGAAAACAAATTGTGCCTGGAAAAGAGCATTTGGTTGAGAGCTGGTGACAAACATGTGGCAAGAGCAGGAACAGGACCGTGGGGTCTCAAGAAACACGGAGAGGGATGCCACCACAGGTTGGGGAACACAGCCAGATGCCAAGTGCCTGACCACAGGGAGCAGTTAGTTGTTGCTGTCAGAGCGCTGAACGTCTCTAGAGACAGCCTAGGACTGACACCCTCAATGCGGAAAACAAACCCTTCAGAAGACTGAATATTTTCAACTGCTTTCTCTGCCAGTCCTGGCTGTTTTCAGTCTAGACTTCAGTAGTAAGACAAGGAATTTGCAATTGGAGTCATGAGGCTGAAGGTCTCCCAGTCCCCAAGGCTGGTAATTGTCCCAGACACGGGCTGACAGTTCTGCGGTCACGACCAAATTGGCCCAAGCAGCCCCTTCTCCTGGGGGACTGTGCAGAGCACGTGGGGCAGGAGATGTGCCCCAGCACTGACTGCAGACTCCCCTCCTGGGCCCAATGCAAAGGCTCTATTAAAAATGAAAGGCAATTGTGCGATTCCCCAAGGAAAAGGGGAAAAGGCTGGAGCTGTTAATGAGTACAATTAGTGTTGTAGTCAAGCAGAATCAGAGGAAATAATTAGCTCCTATTGTTTCCGTGGCATCCAAATTGCAGCCATGCTGGCTTTCCAGGCAACAACCCCTCATTCCAACCTCACCCCAGAGGACAGGGGGTCACTCAGAGCCCCTGTTCTGGTCACAGCTGTCACGCAGCTATGAGCAGTGGCCTGGGCCATCCCCCTCTCCTGCTACACCCACTGGGGCCCAGTTTCCCAGGTGGCCAGAGACTTGGAAACCCCACTGCACCCTAGAAACAGCTTGGCCCAAATTCAGCCTTTCCTTGGATTCAACACAGGACAGCACTGCTGGCTCTCCACCACGACAGCCAGAGTCAAGGCAACTGACACCAAATGTCTGTCTTAGTTTAGGGAAGCTCAGATCCCTCTTCCCAACAAAT
Source organism: Empidonax traillii (assembly GCF_003031625.1). Lineage (NCBI taxonomy): Eukaryota > Metazoa > Chordata > Aves > Passeriformes > Tyrannidae > Empidonax > Empidonax traillii. The sequence goes on along the minus strand of NW_020955485.1, from coordinate 824,076 downwards.
AAGGCATTGTTAACCCAGCAGAGGCAAAGACAAAGCAAGCATCTCATTTTTTTAAGCAAGATGCTACATCTCTAATCCCTCTGCTCACAGAACTTCACAAATACAGCGAAGTTTGGCCACCACTTGCACTTGGGATGCTCTGCAGCTTCATGCAGGTGGGCAGCTGAGGGGAAGATGCTTTATGGAGCTGGCAGAAGCAGGCCTGTGTATCTGCCTACAGAAATATCACCCCACCAAATTTCAGACAGAGAAAAAAAAAAAGAGACTGAAAGAAACAAAGAGACCCAATAATTTATTGGCAGAACTGAAAAGGGGCATTTGAAAACCACAGGGCTGACTCTCAACTGGGATGCTCTGCCCAGCTGCAGAGAGATTTATAATACTGGTATCCCTCAGCAAAAGGCTCTGATGTTGAGGCAGAATCCCAGAGATCCTGCATGCCATGTAGAGAAAGAGAGGAAAGTGCTGCAAGATGCGGCCCCAAGGGCACGCTGCTAATTGAAAGGCTGGCCTCCCGCCCCACTGCTAAAAAAAGTTTGTGTAAGACAAAATCGGCCTCTATTGTCACCGCTGCTGGAGGGCTGCAGATGGATCCTTCCTCCAGGGAGGAGCGCGAGAGTGGCCCATGAGTCCCTTCAGAGGTCGAGGGCACCGGTAGAGACCCCTCAGTGCTTTCAACATGGAGAGAGGAGCTTAGTGCCAACTCTTGTTCTCACAATGTGATTTTTGTGTTTCGAAAGCTTGAATTATCCCTGGAAAACAGAGGGAAGAAAGAGGTTAGAGATGTGCATTCCTTCAGATCACAGCACCTCCCCATTCCACCCACCACAGCTACCAGTGTTGCCATCCCAGTTTGTCACTCAAATGCTTGTTAAACCTCCTGTGCAGATCTGCTTCCTAACTACAGACTTTTCACACAAGTCAACCTGTCACTCCAGAAGACTTGGAACAGCAGGAGATCCTGGTTCATCCCCACTCAATGACAAGAAAGAAGTGTCATCTCCTGTGAGCAAAGCATATAATAGAATCTGGCAACCTCCCTGATGGATTCTGTTGTTTAAACAACTTGCAAAGTCTCTTCCTTACCAAACATCTGATTTCAGGGATTCTGCTTGGAGCACAAAATACCATCAGACCGACCTCTTCCTGCCTCTGTCCCTTGTATTTTATCATACTGTCAACGAATTTAGTTCCCTGGTCTCTACTACCTTAAAAGAATATCTAATCTGACAAGGGCGTTTCTCTCAAGTTTAAATAAAAGAGTTTCTTCAGCAGCTTCTACTCACATGAGTACAGCCATGAGTCACAGGGGCTACTGACAAAGAAAGGACTGCTGGTCTACAGCCTTCCTCCGTACAGACCTGCAGCATGGGGCAGCAGTGGAAGGTGGGGTTACACAAACCTGTGTGAATGCTCACTGCCAGCCTCGGAGCAGCAGCAGCAGGCAAAGCCTATTTACACATTAACAGAGCGGTGGTGTGTTGGAAACAAAGGAGATTACAATTACTTTGAGACGATAGGTTTGGCAGCTATTCCCATAAACAGGGACAGGGCAGCAAGTTGCCCAAACCAAACACCCCTGGGATGTCCCAGCACAAACCAGACCAAACGGGCAGAGCTGGGTTGAAGAGCAAAGGCAGCAGCTTCAGTAGCAAGGTGCTCTGCAGGACTGTGCAATCCCTTAAACCCTTGAGCTAGCAGTGTGCGCTGCTGGGAGCTGCACGGCAGCTGTACCAGCACAGCACACTGCAGACTGGAACGCCTCCAGGAGTTGGGCTGGGGAGCTGGAAGTGCAGAAGGAAGTGAAAAGCACTTCGTAGAGTTAAAAAAGTTACTTTGCCATGACATGACAGCAAAAACCATGCTTAAGGTCATCTGCAGAAGACTAGGGTTCACCTTTGCACTTGCCAGCAAAGTAGGCTGTGCTGCCACTTGGGAACGTGATTCAGGATTCATTAACTGGATTCCAGTTAATTTGCAACAGTGGTTTGGCTTTCAATCCCATACTGGACTTTCACCCGTGACAGCACACTTTGGTCAGCTCTTTCTTGGACATTTCCTCTTCTTTTGCCTTAACTGGGGTGCTCCAGTCCCTCTGCTCATCCTTGCTCAGCACAGGCTACCCCATACAGCTGAGAGCTAAATCAACTTTACCACTGCTTTCCTACATCCTCGGCACATTCACTGCCTTCAGGGGCTGGTGTTTCATCAAGTGAGCTGGTTTCCTCCTCTGGAAGGTCACCTGAATGTCATCTAAGAATAGCAACACTACTAAGGGCCTGTATAACATTTTGTAACCACTGATCCTCACAAAAAGCCAAACCTGGGAAGAGAGAGATTATTTTCACCCATGACTTCGGAGCAAGCTATGGGAACACTGCTTGCCCAACACTGTTGGGGGAGGTTTTGGGATCCCAAGCGGCTCCTCAGAGCTCAGCTGTGTTGGAGCAGCTACGTACCACTGCCCAGGAATGTAAATGCTTCCTTCCAGCGGATTCCTCTGCTCTGGCACTCAGCAGTGCAATGATCCTACTTGGCTACTACCAAATGCAACTCTCATGGCCAGTCCTCTTGCTGTCCCTTTTTAAGGAAAGGGCCTGCCATTAGGGAGGTGGGCACTGGAGGGGAAAAATAATCTGAGCTGCAAGGCTCCCAACCACCCTGAGCTCACCTGGGCTATTTTCTCTGCACATCTTGGCTGCCGCTACCAGCAGTAGCTGGTGGTCTTCTCATTAGCCACAACCTTATTTCTACATATAATAGCTACTCTGTGTCCTTTCTAAACAAGCTTTTATTGACCAGCCAATTTATTCTGCTCCAGCCTACTGTTAAGAGCAAAGGCAGTATGTCAAGCTCTAGCTGTCTCTCTGTGTCCATCACCTGGATGTGCTTAGGATTCATTTACCACTCCACACCTGCTTACAATCAACCCTAGGCAACACACCCAAGCTGAAGACATACCTCTCAGCCTCCCGGGACCAGGTCTGGGATGCAAATGCCTCACACAGAGGAAGGACACATCAGCAAAATAGCACAACAGAAAATGCTGATGTCTGGTCAAAAAAAAATAAATTTAAAAAATCATTTTGACCTTTGAGAAAGAACAAATAGCAGAATGGGCCCACCATCAGGCCCATAAGGCAAGAGAACACGCAAGCCCACGGGAAGCAGGTTGGAAGCTGAGAGGTATGCCATGAAGTCACATAGGAAAAAAGATGAGGCCCTACCCTGGGTGTGACAGAGGGAGGGGGAGCGTTCGATCAGCGGCCACTGCTGTTCACCAGGCCATGAAACTCCTCCCAGGCCCTGGCAAGCCAGAGGGAAAAAAAATGAAACAAAAAACAAAAAATAGCACTTCAGATCAAAGGCTTCTTAACTTTTAAGGAGAGCAGAAACATTCAATGGCATTTGAAAGGCACTCGTCTTCAGAGAGCAAGGCAATATTCTCTGATAGCCCTAGTGGATAGAAGCATCCTTAAAACCCAGCCAAACATCTGACAGCGCGAGGCAGCTTTAGCGTTCTGCACAGACATGAAGCGTTCCCACTGGCTGCTGGTGATAAAGCCACATTAATACCCAGAGACAGGTATGACCTTCCTAGTCACAAATGGAATATCAATTTCCTATTGCTAATAAAATAGCCGACGTTACATCTTCCTGGAGGATTATCACATTCCTTGGCTGGTTAAACTCAGCCAGTTACTGGCCTCGTGCTTCACCACATACTGCATATGCAGGTAATCCCCCCAAAAGGGGCTTCTTTTAATGCCACACGGCTTAGTTATCACTAAATTCTTCAATCAGACAACAGAATTCAATTGTTATTAGAAAGTCTCATTTCCCATTGTAAACCTGCATTGTTAATGACAACCCAGTAAAAACATCACAGCCACCTGAAATGAAAACGTTTTCAGATAAAGTTGGAGGGACAGGCCTAACGCTGCATTCCCTGGTGGAGAACATTACTGATGGATGAAGTTAGTAGACTGAGAAATTGCTGTCGGTTTTACGAAGGCAGCATACTGAAAGCCCTCTCAGGGAAAGATGCTGAGGTTAATGTGAGCATGACTATTATCTTCCAGGATCAGACACATCAAAGAACCTCATAGTTCTCCATGCCCAGCAAAACAGTACTGGTGCCTACAGCACACGCCAAGGCATTTTCTGAATCCACAGAGTCCAGTGAAGCTGGAGGGACCTTCAAGGAAACCTAGGTTAACCATAAACTCGGCTCTGCAGATTTTGTTGCTGTTACTTACCTCACATTTTGTTTTGTGCATCAGGCCACTGCAACACAACAGGAGATTCCAGAAATGGAAACCCTGGGTTAGTCAGCATCTGTGCCAAAACCAGACCACCAGACTACCGGCTCTTCTCTGAGCCTCAGAATCAAGCTCCAAATCAGTATTTGCAAAAGCAGCTCAGTGTCTTATGCTCTTTCCCAGCAAACTCATAGCCCAAATAAACACAGAGACACTGTGGGTACAACCATCTCTCTCCAGAAGAAAGTTAGGGAGAAGAGAAATTCTGGATGTGAAGCTCTCTTAGCTGGAAAGCTTTGCACATCTCCAGCCTTGTCAAAAAGTCTCCACTTTCACGTCTTCCCTCCAATCTCCCAGGCTTTGTATTTCTACCACATTCCCATCATCCACAATCACATCTTCTCTTTTTCCTGTCCCACAGTCCTTCCCAAACCTGTAACTTCTGTTCTCAGCAGGACGGACACAAGGGCAGATTATCTGTCAGCATAATCGATAATTTATTACCCCTTTCAAACTGAGGAGTTCCCTGTTCCAACAACCCAATAACATCATGCACACAGCCCTTCATCTGCCAAGTCCTCACAGACACAGAGAAAAAGCTCTTCCAGTCAAGAATTTTTAAGCCAAGACCCTCATACACATTATAGTACTAATGACTATCTGCTGACTTGACTGAAAAAATCCACCAAGATGTGTCCGCCCTGATGTACCGAAGCTATGCTAGAGAGAGAACTGCTCTCCATCCCGCACCGAGCAAGGCTGTTCTGCCAGTTCATTCCGTCTGGCAGAATCTTTACGACCTGTGACATGCCAAAGGCACAGCGCCAGAGAAACTAAGAGGTTATTTTTATGTATAGACATTTTTAGTACCTTATTGCCATACTGTCTGCGCAGCGCACAGATACTCAGTGAATTATCCCCAACACTTAGATTATTCCCATTGAACAGATGGGAAACGGAAACATTAGCAGGCTAAATAAAGCCAGCCAGTGTTGTTCTTCCACACTCATTCCTGACCCACAACTGCTGAAACTTCTCACCGTCTTCCCCACCGCCAAGGGTCAGGACCCAGGCAAGGCTCCCTTTATCTTCAGCAAGTAAGTTGGAGGGGAAAAAAAAAAAAAAAAGGCAAAAAAGAGCTGCTATCTCCTCAAAAACCAAACCACCAAAAAAAAAAAAAAAAAAAAAAAAAAAAACCCCAAAAAAAAAAAAAAAAAAAAAAAGGAAGACCCCAGCAAAAAGAGGAAGAACAGAACAGTCAGAGCCACTTCAAGGGACTTTCCAAATCACTATTATGCAAGCAGCACTAGCTGTTTTCTCCAACTACCCTCAATCTGTACGTCATAGCAGTTTCCCTTCAGTATTTCCCTGTGCAGCCCTGCCCCTTACCATCTCTTTCCCCAGCTCAGAAAGGATTCAAAGAGTTCATAGTGCACTTATGCACCTCACAACAGGCACCAAGGTCTGGCCCTTCTGGCAGCCCACATGCAACTTCCCAGCACACTGACCACTCACTACGCTCCGCAGGTTTCCAGGGCAGCACAGCCTCTTCCCTGGGTGCTCCCCTTGGGATTTCTTCGCAGCCAGACAAAAACTTTGTGACTAACAGCTTTAAAAAAAAATAATCTAGGATAATCTCCTAGCCTGATATAATTCTTTCAACCTATCTGGCAGTACCTGTAGCAAAGGCAAATAGAGAAGCCATCATGACTCTCAAATGAACAAAACTGAACTGTCACTTCTTTGGTAAGAGACAGGCCCCCAAGATAAGAAAGCCTTTCTCAAAGTCATGGACACCTATAAATAAAGCATGCTATGGGTGATGGAGAACAAATCAATGAATCCATCAATTCAAAGCCCAGGTCTACGGAAGTGCTCTTAGACTTGCAGTACCTGGAAACATTACTGGAATTGGAGAATGGAGTGATAAATGAATTAAGCCAGAACTGTAGAGACTCAGGAGAAGAGGACAGCTATCAGATCTGGAACCTCATTGCTCTCCTCTAGATTTTATTCCTGCTCTCAGACTTGAAGGAACAAGGGAGTGATGCAGCTCTCCAGACTGTCATGACCCAAGGCAACCTGCCTTTCCCTGACAGGCATCAGACAGTGTGTAAGGGTCCCACTGGCCAACCACCTAACTTTAGACAAGACTAACCCTGAACACATCATTTAAGACACAGTCAAAGGCACAGGTTGACACAGGCTAAGACACAAGTAGGCCAGCAATATTCAGGAGTTCCCCCAAGGTTTTGGAAACTGGCAAGCAAATAGAAACCAGTGCTATAAACCATAATAGTTATAGAATTAGCTGTACTCTGCTGGGACAAGGGAGACCTCACAAGAACTCTACCACCAGCTGACTGTCTCACAAACACTGATCTTCTTGTCGAACACCTGCCACTTCCACGGGGATTTCTCTTTCTTCTTTGTCACCTTTTTTGTCATTTGTCACTTTTTTTGTCCTGAGAACCTCAACCTTGTGGTCTTCTTACAGACCATACCCTTACTACCTTCATAGGGTATCTGCTTGTTTATTAGCTAAAATAGTCTGAGGCCATTTCCTCCAGCTGCCTGCAGTGAAATGAACCCAGTGCCAGCTCTATTAAGATCAACTATTCTTCTCATTTACTCGAGCCATCCCATTAGTTATCAGTGGTGACTCTGAAAGGAAAGGATAGTTTTATACCCTGCTCAGCTCTCACTGCAGCAGGCACTTGCGAATAACTGAAGCTTTGTTTTCAGAAAAAGCAGCCTTGCTTTAGAGCTGACAGGACGATCCATAACGTCACACAGCAACCAACACATTTCCAGACCAGCCCTCTCAGTGGCAGCCTGCTGATGGCCACTGCTCTGCTCCCTCCTGGCACAGGAAGCAAGGCTGCTGAATTTGCCTGGGATTCCTGGATGGTACTGTGGGCGAGAGCTCTCACCACAGGAGATGCTCACTGACCACACAGTTATCAGTGTGGAAAAGAAAGGCTGATTACCCCAGGCTGGGCAAAGGTGTATGCCAGACAGGCAAGAACTTCATGCTGCAGTGCTCAAAAGTCAAATATTACAGTGTTCACTTCCCGTCCACCCCTCTCCCAACTACAGTTCACTGACTACAGATACCTGACTGTTTTCAGTGGCTTCACTGAGACATGGCCAGGCTGTGTCTGCAAATATCCTCCTTTCAAAAAAGCACAGTGTACCTCCTATGGCAGCAAAAGAGGTTGTTTTTTTTTTTTTCTTTAATTCCAAACCACAGGAAGTACCACTGTCCATTACCCACTGTCACTTCTGGACCATGTCGCCTTCAAGGTTAACAATGCTGATGAACAGAACCCATTAAGTGGTTCACTGCATCCGAGTGCACCTCTCTCAGTCCACCTCGGAGGGAACAAAGAGAAGTGATTTCTCTCCAGCTACTGAAACAATATGTTTATGAAACAAGGTAGCCCACAAAACACCACATATGTACTCTTCAGGTGCTTAGCACTGTAACGTCTAAGGTACTATAAATCCCTTGGAATTAAACAGAGTCCAAGAGATTGTTCTAGCTCTCCTAGCAAGATTGGAAATTCATACAGACTAAGCTGACCCTTCCACTCGCTGGGATTTAGGCACCTTGTCAATATCACAAGCAAGATAAAGGACAAACACAAGAAAATTGCAATGAAAGATCTGCTTATCTAGCTAAATGCACAAGCACCACCAGTGAAAGCAGGAAGGAGAGAATGCAGAACAGCTCCTTGGAATAGCTGGGATGCAACAGGTACTTTTCAGATGCTGCTTGGCAGCACTGCTGCTTTCTGAAACAAAAGGGGCTGCAGCCTCACTGACAATTCATGAAAAATGGTGTCTAAAAATGATTTAATATGAAATGCATCATCACAAAAGGAATACATAAAACCTGAAACACGGGGCTCAGGTTCCACAGTGAGGGGCATGCTAGTAATTTCTACAGAAGTGTTCATCTACAGTGTGTCAAAAGCTAATCCAGGTCAATTCACAACCTAAAAGTCAAGGTTTTGAGAAACGCCTGTTCTTTTCTTGCTAAGCGTGCTCCCTTCCCTGAAGCACAATCAATGCCAATCAAACCCCGCACATGAGCAGAGCTCTAGTGGAGAGATGCAGCCCATACAAATGAAAAATGCCACAAGCCCCCCCTCAAAAGGCAGCCCTGACAAAGCCTACAGCACAGCTCTTCCATTAGAGCTTTTCATGAAACACAGCCAGAGTGTGAATATAGAGTGCTGGCTAGAAAGCCCTCCCGAGTCATAAATCACATGGTACATGTGCAGCATAAGTGGAGTTTATTCATGACGGACAGTATTTCAACAGGGCTTGATAGATGGGTGAGGAAAAGGAGCCAGACTTCATGGAGGATAGAACTAGTTACACAAGAGATTCTTCATTAGTGAGAGAACCTTAATGATATGAAGCAAAGCTAAGCAGAGTCAGACTGAAAGCTGGGGCTGCCCTGCTCTCCTCTGTCACAAAGCAGCCACCGTCACCTCTCTGCAGCTGCTGCCCCTTTGCTGCCTGCTGGTACCAGGCAAGGGAGGCACAAGAGGTCAGTCTGTGCATTACTACACAGAAACTCCACTGACAGCAGTTCTGCTCTGAATTTACACCAGTGCCATTTGAAGGGGATGTTGGACAGCACTGCAATCAGACTGCTGCAGCTCAAGCGAGACAATGGGAAAAAAGGGGCTTTCTTGATGCCGTACATGGTAAAAGGTTAATTGCTTAAATCTACCTGACTAGGACACCATCAAACCAGCTTCTGTCTAACCTTCCTACGCACAGGAGAATGAGTGGGAGACAAGCCAGTCAGCCTCTGTTTAAGAACTGCTCCCAGCTGTAATCTGAACTACTAAACTTGATACCCCAAACACCTGTTATTCTCACACAAGCTCATTTCGCACCGTACGTCAGCAACACAAAACGAAACTTGGATGCTATGCAGGAAGAGAGGGCAGGAAGCACAACATGTTACACTGGTGTAGAGAAATAAGGCCACGCTACTGGATGCACCATCACTCAAGGCCTGACACCTGCCAGAGCAGGAACAGTTACAAACATTGCTACAGATGCATTTTCTGTGCTAGGAAGTGCTGGTGGCAATAGCGTAATTGGGAAGGCCACAACATTCCCATTCTATGCTTGCTACATGAACCCCCACCACAACTTAGGACAGCTGGCTCCATACACAGCTTTCCCTACAGAGACTGAGAGAAGTCAAACACCTCCTTCTTCTCACCACAAAGCCGCATCACCAGTCTGCAGTCTGCTGCTGCTGAACAAGAGTAAAATACTCCGCTGTGGGTCCAGGAGAGCACTTTGATATTTCCCAACACAGAGAGTCCATAGTGCCCTCTCCTGGCAGAAACTGCATGAGAAATGTTACTGACAAAGTCATGGAAAAAAATCTTCTCCTTCCTTTCTCTTTCCCATGCACTCCTGAGGGAGGGCAACATGGAACACTAGATGCCTACAGGCTGTTTCAACAAGATCTCTGCATAATTACTAATGACCCATACTCAAAACTGGCCACAACCAGAACCCAGCTGTCTACTAAAACCAAGACTGATGTCACCAAACTGTCTGACAGCACACTGATGACAGGGTGATTACGTGAAAACGACAAGCCAGCATAATGAAAGGAAGTCATGGAAAGTACTTGGCACCCTGATTACAGGCTAGATTAGAAAGCTCATTGCCCTATCAGTGTCTTATTAATTTGTTTCACTTCTTCCAGGTGCACATTCTCAAGCGTTAATTTAACCAGTATGACCTAATCAGTGTATCAGTTTATAAAACTTAAAAGAAAAAAAAAAGAAAAAAAAATAACTCACCTCTAACTACTACCTATATATGCAATTTTTCGTCACCTTGTGGGAAATAAAAGTCACCCTGAATGGCCTGGTATGGTAAGGTATAACATATTTATTTAAAAATACAGCTGTCCTCTCTGTGTACCGTGATCTTCTAGTCTTGTTAAAGAGCCTCTGTCACCAGAGCCTGGAAGACTTAATATACGACGTTTATTATGATTAGAAATCATTTGTACAGCACTGTAAATTCACACAGCACTTTCCCAAGAGCATTTATAAGTCTAATGGCACTATAAATCCCCGTTAGCTTCCGCACTTTATTCCCCAGAATCTCCATTTATTCAAATGATCTTGTCCCCCCCCACTGCAATCTTGTCTTTGAGTATATCAGGCCACAGTCCCACCCTGGGCCCAGGTGACAGGCTGGGTGGATCGCTGAAATACCCCTGGACTACACATTTAAAAAAAAAATAAGGTTTTCCTGTTAGACCCAGATGTCCCTAACAACAGCACCATAACAACACAGGTATTTGGCTTTCAAAGCGCGCTGGCAACAACTGCTGCTGTTTGCAGGGAACGGCCCTAACGCACACGAGCACTTCTTTCAGTCCCCACAGCCTGCACTGACGTGCTCAAGCAACACATGCAACCTGCAACACCCCCCCTGGCCCCACACGTACTTGATGCTATCGGTGTGGGTTTTGTATTCCATGATGGTGTTGGGAGGTAGGTTGAGCACTCTTCGTAACGTGTCGCGTATCCGCGCTGTCGTGGCCTGGTCGCTGGCTGTCTTGTTCCATATCGAGATGATGTCCTCCTGCGGAACAGCACGTGAGGGGTGAGCGGGCGGATGCACTTTCTGCAGCCCTGCCAAACGGAAGCACGTGCCAGCTCTCAAAAGCACCTACCTGGAATCGGACAGAGACGACCGCCCCGCAGATTTCTTCCCCCACCATAAACTGTTCTCCCAGCATGGCCAGAATGAGATTCTCCCAGCATCGTGACGCTAAGCCCTTCCGCAGACGGATAATCCATTTACCACCGTTTTTGTTGGCATCATCCTAGGAAGAGGGGCAAGAAATTGATTTGTTTTCTTGGAGCTGTTTTTCTGCTACCCATAAGACAGCAGAGCCACAAATAGGAGCAGTTATTGATTGGGTGGGGCAAGGGACAGAATGGAGGTATTTTCAAGCAAAAGCATTTCACTTCTCCCCCCATAGAAGCAGAGACAGAGGTGAAAGACTTACTTTGAATACAAATTATTTGAAACAGTGGCTCTCAGCATTCCAGATAAAGCTCTATACTCTGAAGACTTGAGCTCTAGTGTTTTGATCTCACTAGCAAAGACTAACACCAACCTACCAACCTACACACAGACCTGGAGGAAAAGACCTTAAAACTATTCCTAAACCTGATTCCCCATTTGTCTAATTCCCTCTATGTGTAGTTCTGCTTGTAAAACAGGAAAAATCCCTCATCATAGAATATGGAAGGCCAGGAAAGAGTTTGCAAAGTGATATTTAAAAGCAAGTAAAAAGGAGATAAACGTTTTCCTTCCACATTTCTAGGGCTTACAAGAAAGAACCAGTCTGTTCTCTGGGAACCACTGGCAGTATCACACATCATACACCTGAATGTTTGTTGCAGGCTGTGGTGAGTCAGGGAAATAACCAAAAATGAGGGGAGAGAGTAAAAGAAAAAATTTATGCTAAGCACTCAGTATATCACCTAAATATTGTCATTCTGTATTTTGCACCTGATAAACAGCTGGAAACTGCTACAGCCTCCCCTGCTTCCCAGAACATAGAGCCGTGTCAAAGAACAGCAGGACACTGTGGCATTGTCTTGTAAAACACCGTAGCTGAGAAATCTTACAAGATGAAGGGGGAACAAGTTCCATCCAAAGCTGAAGACAGAGAGTCAAAGAGGTGGCAGTTAGGAAGGGGAAGGGAAGACAGGTATAGAACAGAAACAGAGAAGAACAAAGGATGACTCAGGGAAGACTTCAGAAAACAGGACATCCCTGGTCAAATCACTAGCAATCCCTTCTGCCAAGTTGGGACACATCTCAAAGATGCCAGGCAAGGCAGCCCAACCCTTCTTAATGAAATAAAATTAACTTTATTTTAGCCTTAAAGCTTCTCTAGGGCTCAGATAAAACTAAACATTTGTGTGCTCTCTCAGAGACAGCAAGTGCTAACAAAGCAATCCTGAGGAAACATGGATGGGCCGAATAACGGCAGCATTCACCTGACTCCTAGTTTTCATGTATGTGCTAAAGCCTGCACTGAAAGGGGAAGGTGTCAGCTCCAGACAAACCTCAAAGTGCAACAGCAGCCATCCAAAACAACACATGTTCTGGGAATGTGGCATACTCCCGTGAGATGCAAACTACTTTCTGTTAAATGTCCTTGTTTTCCAAGTGATGAACATCACACTTTGGCCTTTAAGCTGGGTTTAACTCTTCAAGCTTTCCACAATGACTACTGGGCATCAGAAGAGACACCGACGTTGCTTGAAATATCTCAAAGGTGGCTTAAGCAGGTTCAAGGCTACAAAGAGAGCAGTGATTGGGAGGCAGATGCTGTATCATGTGCTTTATGGTTACTGTTAGTTTTCCTTCAGGTTAAACAAGCTTCAGTTCAGTCAAGCATTTGAATAACAATGATCTGCAGCCCAGTAAATCACCAGGGAACATTATGCTTAGTGCTTCTGACTTTACCAGAAATGGCTCAGATGGATGCAGAAAAAGAGATCAGCTACATACAGACACATATGTGCCTACAAGAATGAGAGCAACTGAGGATTGGTTTGGAAGGGAAAAAAGCATAAACAAAACCCTACAAACCATACAGCAAAGGGAAGGCCAGCAGTAAGAGCCCAGGTCCTTTTCTAGAACTAGAAGTGAGTGGGGCCACAGTAAAAAAACACAAAGAATCTCTCCACTTTCATGTTAAAATGGCTACAGGGAAATAGTTTATAGAAATTCTGGTATCATTAACTTGTGCACTCTCTGGTTGACACATTATCGGAGCAGCTGAATCACCAGGAGTCCAAAGAGGGTTAAACATTTTATATAAATTGTATTTGCAGTAACTGGCTATAAAACACCTTGCTTAAAATAATTGCCAACAAGGGTCACATATAAATTTCTCAGGACCAAGCAGTATAATTAGGTACTTCAGAGCAACACATAAAATCCTCATATTGTGAATGCTATTGGTCACTGCTGGGAGCAGGCCAGGAAATGGAAGAATGATTTGCTGGGCCAAGATTTTTTTAAATTTTTTAACAGAAATAGAAGCAAACTCAGTGCCCTGGGGGAAAAAAAAAAAAAAAGGCAAACAAAGGGCTAAGTTGTTTTTCCATTTCCAGCTCTATGTGCAGCTGTGGGCTTTTAACCACATGCACCTCTGTCTTCCTTGACTGAAAAAGGAGGGTTGGTTTTTATATGCATTGTTGAATTGCACTTACAGAGGTCCAGATCTAGAGGAAAGCCCTGCACTGGTGTCACTGGAAGCACTAAGGGACAAGTGTCTGTATTGGAAGGCACAGAGCTTAGCTGGGGTCCAGGCAACACTGCCCAGAGACCCTCTGGACCCCCAGGCAAAGGAAGTTCAGAAGCCTTTGTGGGGGTGCAACCACCAAATCTCACACGTTCCCTCTCTGGCAGCACGTCCCAGGACTGCCATGGGACAGACCTCTCAGGACAAGTTAACAGGAAACCCTGAAGAAAGGACTGCACCCAAAAGCAGCCAATGGAGTGCCATTTAACGACAAGAGTCCCTTTACTGCAGAGGGTTCCCTCCAAAATACTCTGGGAAAATATCCAGGCAGAAATGAGAGCTCCAACTCACCTCCCACATGGGTTTGATGCCCTCTTTGAAAAGATGGAAGTCACTATGGCCTGTCAGGTCCCCAGGACGTACCATGTGACTGTAAAACCGCCAAAACTGCTCCACCTGCAACAACAGGAACCACACAGTGAGGCTGCTCAAACTGTTCACAGTCCAGATTCCGACAGAAATAGGCTTCCATTTCTACATCAGCTGGCCAGAGTCACCTTCCCTTCTTCTGTTCTACTCTCCTGTCACAAGGGTGTTGATTAGGAAACACAGAAGGCAGCAGTAGGATCAGAGCTTAGGTGCTTGTTTCTCACTGGCTCTATTCCCAGATCACCACTTGAAATATTCAACAAGTGCCTCCAAAGTCACTCAGTGTTTGCCTGAAGAAATCCGTGCTAAGATAACAGCTGCTCTGGAGAACAGTTTCAAACATATCTTGTAAACCCTACTGCCCAAACTTCCAATGACTGGATATGTGTCAAATGCATCAGCTACAGCCAAGCCTCTCTACCCTGCATAACCACTGCTCTCTGTGACCATGGAGACTGCAGGAGCATCCAAATGAGACATTTTTTAAATTTAATTTTACTGTATCTAGATTTTAAGACAAAAATCATGCTCTGGTAGTAGTTTAAGATCTGTATACTTGGACCACTTCACTTTGACCAGTTCCATTCTGGCACCCCCGGGTCAGACAATCTGTCTGCAAGGAAAGGGAGTTATCTTTTACAGTTCTTAAAAATAACATATTTATCCTTCGAGAATCTCTGGGTAAGAAAGGATTATAGAGAGATAGATCTTTTAAACAACACAAGGCAATGGAAAACATTATACTAATTTCCATAGCTTAAGAGGACTCTACTCATTAAAGACAATAGCTATTAAGCAGATCAGCACTGCAGCTGGAGAGGTCAGACACCACCCCAAGTGCTTTTTCAGAGACCTTAATGACTCGGTCAGCAGTTGGAATTCCGCTCCAATCTGTGACCTTTGCCCTCCCTTTTATAGCCAATAAAATTATGAACCAAGGCTGAGGAAGGGTCAGAAGCAATCTGTTTTTGCCAGACACATCCAAATGCCGTGTCGAAATTGCACTCCAGAGTGGGGGAACATGCCCTCTAGTGGTTCACATTTCACAGCTTTTAGAGCTTTCTAAAGAAGCCAAGAATAAATCTGAACCCAGACTTAGCTCAGGTAATTCCTTCTGAAGCTTGCACTTCCTTCTCCTTAAACAGAATTTGGAACCAAACACATTATCAGATCTGCTGGCCAGTCTCTCTCCTTCCTGACAGAACTGCAGCACTTCCAGCATACAACAGCACCCACAAATTCTTTGCAGCAAAGAGCAAACAAAAGAATACATGACATTTTTCCTCTAAGGAGCTAAAAATCAGTGTTAAGTCTATACTGATTTAACAGACTGATAAGTTATTACCAGATCATCAAGCAGTGGCCACATTTTTCATTCACTGAACTGAAAGCACTTGCTCACACAGGGTAATAGAAGCAGTAACTATCCACAACAACAGGCTCTTCTTCTCACTCTCATCCCCTGTAGATGCAACAACACAACCCAGCTGCTCTGATGGGCAGACTTTCATGCAGCCTCCAGAAGGAATAAAGGGGTATTTTTACAAATTCTCAAATTACAGAAGACATGTACTGGGGGCAGAAATTAACAAGAGACCCTGAAAAAACTGGACAACTACCAGATTTAAAAACTGGACAGCTACCAGACTTCCTGGCTTTGAGAATGGTATTTTAATGGAGACATATTTTGCTTATATATCTTGGGCTCTTCATGACTGTTTTGCATTCCCAGTACCACACAACAAGCCAACACTGCCTTTCAAGGACACATTCAAATTCATTCCAGGAATAAACAACCACAAAGAATGTAAGAGGAAAGGGAGAGCAGTTTCCCTTTTAATGAACTTCACTGCAAAACCAAACTGCACCCTGTCCATCACTTCCAGACAGACAACACGCCTCCAGGTGCTTGCAAATACAGCAGGCCGATGCCTGATCCAAACACAGTCTTTGTGGTGGGAATACAGGAAGCATGTGTGGGAATGTGCAGTCTTCCCTTCACACATACACCCAAAAATGGTGTTCCTTTTTTCTCTTGCTGGCCTGTCCAGTCCTGCTCCAGCCAGCACATCTGAGCTATGTGGGAGCTCTCCTTTTTTTTTGCTATTATTATTCCAGCTGCCACCATTACCTGCAGACACAGAGGTCTAGCACGGAGCAGAACTGCTCAAGACACATCACCTGCTGCAGGCAATTCAAGAACTCATCTGTAAGTCCTGGCACACCACTCCCCCCTGCTCCTGACGGCAAGAGCACAGCCCGTGTGTGCACACAGGGACCGAGCCAGCCATGGCAGCAGGGCGTACTCACCGAGGCAAAGGTGCCGATCTGTTTGATGTTCTGCTCGTAGCTCTGGGAGCTCGTGGGCCGCCCGGGCGTGCGTCTGGAGTACCAGAAGGTGTAGTTGTACTGCAAGGGATGCTCAGCTGGCCCGGGGACAACAGCCTGCAAGACAGGAAGACCTGGGCTTACCCCTGATGCGCTCCTCTAAAAGGGGAATGGGAAAAATTGCATCCACAGCATCAGAAGTCCACGTATTCCTGTTCTATAAACAAAGTGACCCTCGTTCTTACAGAAAAGTTCTGTCTCTCTTAATTGCCCAAAACAGCCCAACGATTAGGCTGGTTCAGAAATATTGGAAATTTGCAGTGCAGGGAAGAACAAGGAAAGAATAACTTAACCAAGCAGATCATCACAACAAAAGCCATTGTTATAACTATTAGAGGCAGCACTACTGAGTTTTCCTTTAGCCCTTAACTGTGCCTGTCTCAAAGGTAGTTAAAGACAAACAAAAAAGGGCAATGCAAGAGCTTTTTCAAATTGAGAAAAAATAAAAAAGACACACTTCCCCTCTGGGAAGGACAAACCCCACTTACACTAACCCATGATTCAAAAGCAATTATAAGTCTTTGGTGACACCAACTGCCTTAAGGAACCAACACCCCAGTGCTCTGGGAGAATTAGTCCTAGAACTCGTTATGTCAGCTTTGGCAGAACCCATCACCAGCAGTGGGCAGCGATCGCTTTTCAATTTCCAAAACACTGATTAATGATTTAAAACACTTCTAATGAGCATAAAAGATGCTAATGAGAGCTCATTACCCAAGAGTCAAAACTTACAGAGAAAACCCAACCAAAGTCCTTATCTTGTATCAGTTGATACTGTTACAGGTTGCCAAGGCTTAAATCCTTCCTCTCGTCTATGGCACGTTTACAAGGATTGCATTAATTTAGACAGAGCAGGGTTCCTAAACACAAGATTAAAAACCCCCAAACCAGAACAGATACATGCCCTATGCCTTCTTGACGATGCTATACTACACACACAGACACATCTCATGAATTATTTCATCACTGCCTGGTAAACCAACTGCAAGCCTCCACTGCCCAGTCAATCAGTCCTCCCCCCTACACCCCCTTCCAAAATAAAGGTTTATTTCTCATTCCTGTTCAAAAGCCTGAAAGAGTACTAGCTGTGTTTGTGAAGGGAGCATTCACCCCTCAGATTACAGATCTCCAAATGCTACATCAAATTGTGAAAATGTGACACAGTCCCTCTGTCTTCATCACAGCAGTGACAGTGCATTCTAAGAGACCACAGCCCTCCAAGACACGTTTTCCTTATCCCTGAACTGAGGGCTGACTCTCTAGCACTCCCCCATCATGCCCTGGCAGAGGACTGATTGCAGATGGCAACACCATACCTTCCTCTTGGTAGTACTCTGTGGCTTCTCCCGATCATTCTTTTCCTTCTCACTGTCTTTCTGTGTGTTATTTTCCTCGTTCTGGTCATGGTCTCCACTATCATCATCTTTCAATCTGGTAAAGGAAAGGACAAAGAAAGCCAGTCTGGCACCACGCAGCTGGGAAGGTTCATACCAGTTTCTGCTTCAAGACTCCCCCGTGGGACAAGGGCCCCCAGCCTTTGGGAATCTGCACTTGACAGCCCACACAGTAAAAACTACTTCTACCTGGCATGGCCAGCGCCCACCACAGGCATCTTGAGCACACACTTTTTAGCTGAAGAGAGCAACAAAACAGCTTTTTAGAACAAACTCAAGTAATTTTGACTAATACTGACCTGGCAGAGAAAACCACGGCAACTTGTTAGGGAGGGACCGCACGAAGAGCTGTCACTGAAACTCTGTAACTCTGCTGACTCTCCCACCCCGCTCCCCACGCCCCTCGGCACAGCACAGGCGAGCACACACACCCGGCACCCACGAGTCTCTCCGCCCGCCCCATTCCCTGCCAAGCGCCGGCAAACACGAGCCCGCAGCGGGGCCACGAGGCGGCCCGCGGCTCCCCGGTGCGGGACTGCTGCCGTCCCACGACCCCAGCCCTCGGGCTCGCACCCCCTCGGGGCCGGGCCGGGCTGGGCCCCGGCTGCGGGGACGGGGCTGTGCGGCGCCCTGACTCATCGCGTCTGGCCCGAGGGGTGCCGGGGCAGCGGCGGGAGGCGCCGGCGGGGCGCAGAGCCGTGCAGGTCCCGCGCCGGGGACCGCCAGGGGGACGCGGGGGCGACACTCACGCGTCGAATTTGTTGTTCATCGTCGCTCGCTGCCGCCGCCACCCCCGTCCGCCTCAGCGACTTCCGCCCCGCCGAGTCCGCCCGCCAGAGCCTTCCGCCGCTTCCGCCAGCGCGGACACAGCCCACGTTTCCCTCCGGAGCCGTGAGTGCGGCACACGGCGGGACGGGGCGGGAACGCTCTGCCGGGACCTCCCTTGAGGGTCAGGGCCGCCATCTTGGGCGAGGCGTTGGGTAGAAGCCGCCATCTTGAGTGTGGCGGGGGGGAATGGAGCCGCCATATTGGGTGCGGCGTGGATGGCGATGGGCTGTCCCATCGTGGTTTGTAAAGTGGGTTCACAAATTATTCGTACAGTTCATTTGGCTTTGGTAAGCACAGTTACAAGTTAGAGGGTTTGCCCGACCTGCCTCCTGTCGTGACACGCAACCCCCGTCCCGGCCGCCATCCCCATCCCCTTCATGCACAGCGAGAGGGTGGCACAGAAAGTGGGAAAAACACTGTCCCTTGTAAAGAACCTGCAACGCTTGGAGTGTTAGAGAAGGATAGCGGACACCTTATATAGAGGACAAGGGAGATAGTCTCTCCTCCAGCGTGTCCGTGCACTTAATGAATCCATCCCCGGGTTACTTCATGAGCACAGCATCTTCTCACAGTACTTTGCAAATATCTGACCAATGATTTCTCCTATCTGGCAGAGTTAGTAAATGGACTTCTGACTGATTCTGTTTCTCCACCAAGTTTTGATGTGGAGAGAGTCATAGAAAATTCAGCATCTGTGTAATCCTTTACTCATGCTCAGCGAGTAAAGCAAAACAAAAAACCATAATAAATCACACAGTATTATAATGCTGTGTAACTCATTCTACTTTTACTTATTTATCCTAAACAACTAATATCTCTCAACACTCTCTCAGAAGTATGAAAAAAGTGTGTTCGACATATGTAAGGTCCTACATGTCCTTTGTTCTGTAGAGTCTGAGTGTATTCGCTCTTGCAAAGCACAGTAATGTGATGCTATTTTACTATTTGAAAGCAAAGGCAATGGATATCTCAGCAATATGACTGAAATCACAGAAGTACAGCAGAACAGGGGGAAAAAGGTCTCCTAAGTGCTAGGCCAAATATCCTTACCACTGGCACTCCCATCCTGTTGTTTTATGGGCTCAAAACTGTGTTCATAATCTTAGAAGACATAGAAAATTATTTATAAATACATAGTAGCAGAAATAGATTAAAAACTCACAAAGAATTCCCTGGTTGGTTGCAGTTACACATAAATGGGATCTTTGTGCTCTGAAGACTAGCAATTTACCAAAATATTTCAGAAAGAATGTGTTACACAAATTGCTATGGAGACCTAACACTGATGCTGTTTCCTTTCCTGTCCTCTCAGTCTCTGCTGATGTCAGTATTAGTATTATCCTTCCAAGAGCCAGTTCTTGATTAGCAAACAGGTTTGCATCCCCTGCCTTCTGAAGGGGCTTTAATCAGCCCTTGTTTTCCCCCAAGACAATCTACTTTCCCACCACAGTTGCATTTCCTTTTATTCAGATACCAGCTCATTTTAGCTGCTTTTCCTCGAGAAAGTGAAGCTGCAGCAGGTCTCCAAAATCACCACCTCTGTTTTCTTCCTACATAGACCTTATTATGGGAATGAATAAAGACACTCATGGCAGGAGATCAGACATTACAGAAGTTTTGGCCTGTGAAACAGTCACTGCAGGACAGCTGTATGCAATACTGAGGATCACTTTTATTTGCAGAAAACGGCATAAAAGCTTCTCTGTTCACAAAGTTTCCATCCTTGTCCGGGAAATGACCAGGGTTAAACTGTCAAGGACTCTCCCACTGCTCTTGATCACACCGGACAGAAAATATGCTGGGGAAAATTAAAGTGTCTTACTAAAATACAAAATGAAAATCTTTTTCACAGAATCAAAAACTAATGACTTAAATTGTCAGGGTATGAATGGCTCTCTTGAAATTCTTCAGTGCAAGTGCCAATTAATTATTATGGGCTGAGAAACAGGGTCACACTGTGCTATCTCCTACAGAATAGCTTATTTAGAAATTATTAGTCACTTGTCAAGATTTATTTTAGAGCACCAGAGGATGCAGTTATTACAGTAATCAAACTTTAAAAAAAACCCTCACCACTAAACCCCACTGAACTGAAAGCTTCACACTTATCAAGACCCCTAACTGGGATCTTGATTTTCCCAAAGACATATTCCCCCAAAGCCACACTGGTCTTATCTATTGGGAAGACCACCTACCTGATGTTGGATAGGGGTTTAAAGTATTCTGCTGATACCATAAATTGCATATATAGACAGTATTTTCCTAAAATTTCTGTGGTTTTTATACTTACCTTGTACCAGTTTAAAAGAATCCAAAGGTCATTATACCGGTACTTTTATACACTGATCTAACTCTTGTAATACTGTATAGAAAAGTGGTAAAAGTAACACCTGTGCAACAAGAGGGGGAAACTGAGTACTTTATAGGATGTAAATAACATCCAGGATCGTGTTCACAGTGAAGAGTTCCTCATGAGCTGTTCAAACTCACCTTTAGGTAGTTTTGCAGCCTGGGACCAAATGTAAACATAAGATGTGGCATTTAAGTCAGTGAGAGGGATGTAATGCTTGGCTTTGCTTTGTTGAAGTGTGTCCCCAAAGCTTAGTGGCATTAACAGACCTCAGTGACAGGGAAGCCTTGCAGTGTGATACCCCGGGTTCACATAAACGCTGTGGCACTAGTGCTGCTATGACACATAATCTCTTGTAGAATTGCATTTGCACGTGGCAGGATCATTCAGTCATTATATTCAATTCCACAGGATGGACCAATGACAGCATCCAACACTTCTTGGACTTTTTCTGCAGAACAAAAGTATTCAAGAAGGCAGTTGATGTGCAGACTCTGTGCAGAAACTCAAAATTCCCAAGACACCTTACAGTGCATGATTAGGGCAGCTGAACAACAGTGTTTTGCCTATTACCCTGCCATGTGCAAGAACACAGCACATGTAAGTGCAGCTACACACATTTCCCACCTTGCACTTCCAGATACACCCTCTTGGAGAGCTCAGCATAAAGGGAAAGTGGCAGTGTCTGAGCCCACTACAGAGAGATCTGTGGTCTCTTGTGCTATGAATGGAGAGAGTGGGCCATCCTTTGCTTGCGGTTACAAGACAGACAGTGAGATTTAAGACTGTTTTAATAGCATAGCAAATTTCCAGCAACAGTTCTGTTTTTCATCACAGACTTCATACTCCATGAAGCTGGTGAGACAGCAGCTATGTTGCTCTGTTAAAAAAATATGATCTTGCTGACTGAGGAAGACAGCACACAATAAGTTTTCTTTCAGTCTAGAGAAGAAAAACAGTGCTCTCTTAAATTTTTAGGTTAAATTCAAGGAAAGAAACAGTCCCACAGTCTCTCAGGAGGAAAAGAAGGAGAAGGAAGTAGGAGTGCAGCTGGAAACACCTTAACTGCAAGCATTTTAAATATGTTTCAGCTACATAAGAGAAAATTACTTGTTAGCTTTAACATCTGCATTAGGCATGCAGCAATGATGTCTTGTGGCTCTGCAGGCACCCAGCTCTTCTGGTGATTCCTAACCTTAGTAAGTGTTTATAGATCCTGCAAGTGTGTCAGTGCCGGCAGCTTCCTCATTAACAAAGTGCTTAAGGGCCTTAGCAGAGATGAGAAAGTGTGGTACAGCTGTGCCTGGAAACACAAGTGCAAGGAATGCCATGACATCTTGGTTTCATAGTGCATTTAAAGCCTGAATGTTCACAGCTGAACTGTGCCTAACCATTGTAATGACACGGATGTATTACTTGTCTGACCATAGAGAATGAATGACCACTTAATTTAAAAAAAAAAAAAATCTTGTAGAGAAGTGTGTGAAGGATAACCATTGTCATATACTTTTCAGATTGCCTGCTCTCTACTAGTAACTTTCAGGTTTGGGGATTTATATGCCCTCGAGTACAGTTTTTCTTATGCTTTCCAAGTGAGGTCTTTCCTAAATGACCTGCTCCTTCCTAAATTTCAAGTCAACACTTGTCTATAGTTCTCAAAGCCACGTTCATGTTACCTTGTCCTGTTGTTTCTGGATAGCTTTTGCAGCCCAGTCTAACACAGGAAATCAGGGCTATTACAAAGCCCTTCAAGGCACAAGCTAAGAGGAAAAACCTGATTCTGGCCTCATGGCAAACTTGATGCTGAATAACATCTATGTGGAGCTAGGTCAGCCTCTCTGAAGAGAGCTATTAGAGGAAATTCAAGGATCTGTGGACAAAGCAAGCCAGGACTGGTTGGAGAGGAATCATTATTGAGAAAGAAAGGGACAGCAGTAAGTGCTAGCTTTGGCAGAGTTCAGTGTTTATTTAAGAGCTCTTCTTCCTCTCTGTGCATTGGCAAAGAACAACCACTTCATGCCACAGCTCCCTGAGGAATGCAGTCAGGCTTTGATAAAATTACAGGGAAGCCCTCTCTCACCTGAGGCCAGGAGGTGCCATGGAATTCTGCCATGGCCTGGAAGCCTCTGAGCAGACTCTGGAGTGAAGCAATGTCCAAAATCTGCTTGATGGAAGAAGGGAGTGGAACAGAGACATCAGTGTCTACAAACAAAGCAAGCACTGACTTCCTTTATAGGCTCTGACCCTCTGTTATGATGAGCTCTTGATTTGCATGGGATTACACAAATAGTTGATCCTGCAGGAATCAAGATTCAGGAGTCTAACTGGGGGATCATTCTTCAGGCACCCTTGTAATGAACAGGGGAAAGAGTCCATCCTACAGAAAAAGGCAAAATCAGCACAATTTGGGAGCCTCTCATCTGTCACTTTCTCCCATAAAGGGTTAGCATGAGAGCAACGAGTCAGGTGTGATGTTCTAGGCTCTACTATGAATGCATCAGCTGTGTTAACCTCCCACTGAACCTGCTCCAGAAACTGAACTTCCAGCAGAAAAAGCAGGGTTGGAAATAAGGCAAATGAATCCATGTCGTGGTCATATATCTATATTTCACCTCCTTCTCTGGCAAAGACCTCATTCAACCAGCAAGCTTCATCCTGGAGCCAGGCTTCCAGGATTTTCTTCCTCAGTCCTAGGTTCCTCAGTCATCAGCCTGAGTTGTCTCTGCTGCTTCCAAACATGCTTGCTGGCAAAGATGATGCTGCTACAAAATGGAAGAGGACTGGGGAGAGGTATGGGATTGGTGTCTCCATTAGCAAGAACTGTAGTGGTTCCAAGATTTACCACCATAAGTTTGGAATGTATTTATATGGAGTATTTATACGGAGAACCAGAGGGGTTTATGCTGTTTTATTCACATCTACTCGATCCTTTTTGTGAGAAATAAGCTCCTTGCCTGTCTTTCTTTTTGTGCCACTCTATGTAGAACCATGCACTCAACACATGCTGGGTCCTGCTGGCTGACATCTTTACAGTTTTACATTTTTTACCGCAAAGACTTCTTCAGATAGCTTGGTAACATGCCCAGCAGCTAAGAATTGCCCAGGCTATGCAAGTCTATAAATAGAAAACACATTAGTTTTGTGTGCTGATGTGTCTTTGTGTGAGAAGGACATGCAGCAGTGGCGCTACAGCATCCATCTTACTGCCAAGAGCAGCTCCTCTTGAAAAGAGGCATCAGGAGCAGGGGAAGTCATTGTCCCAAATCCCATTTTCTGAAGAGCTTTCCCTGCTGACAACATATCAGTACACACAACAACAGAAAGTACCATAGGGGACTCCCACAAAATCCCTAAAAAAGGGTGCCAAGGATTTCTCACAAAATCATTCTGAATGCCAGTCAAGGCATCCTTCACCGCCTGAAATCCATCTTGCAAAACCACAGGTGTTTTTCCTAGACAGACTATGTATGTATTTCCATACATCCTGGCCACCTGGAGAGACAGTAAGACACATGTAGACAGAAAGATATGAGACATTTACAGAGAGGACCTTCCGCATCTTAGTGGTGCTCTTGGACTAGAGCTCAAACACTATTTCTATTATGCAGGGACTGTTTTGCAACCCTTGTCACTGGCCAAGAAAGGGGCGGGAGAAATTTCCTCCTGCTGTCAGGAAATAAAAGAGTTCAGAATCATGTTTCACTCTTAGAATCTTAAAAGGCTTTCACTGTTATTAATGCATTGCATTACTATTTATGGTGGTCATTATTCACGTGTCTGCAGCACGTTAAGCCAGCAGTGCAGCAACTGTGTCATGTTACCCAGAAAAGATTCAGCAGGATTTCTCCATTCAGGTTGCCCACTGGAGCTGATTGATGGATACTGCAAAATCATAAATACTGCCTTTATGACCTTTCCATGTTTCTTTGTTTTCCAATCATACAGCCTTTTCGGTGTATCAGTACTCAGACAAGGACCAGCCTTCATCGCTAAGTAGAAATTATAGTTGTAATTAACAGACACAGCCATTAGATGGTATTGTTTGCTCACCGCTGCACTGGGCTGTGCTTGCAGGGTCTGTCATGGTAAGGCCAAACTTTTCCAACAGCCACTGATCTGGAGTTTCTCGCTGGAGATGTGTTGAGTGTTCTGAGTGGCCTGGGAAGTACTTACCTCCTGCAGATCCTCCTGATTGCCAGTGGAGTTTGGGCTCTCAGTAGCTCTGCAAATCAAGTCTCTGGTATCTATTAGAGACTGGTTTTAAAGTCTTTGACCCTGGGTAATTGAGGAAGACCTAGTTGCACAGAGGGAGGGGAGATGAGGTAGTGTTACCTTACACAAAGATTTAGGATTTTAGATAGGAACAACATTAGTTAGCCTTTCACTGTATGGGATAGGAGATAAGGATTTCTTAACATCAGTTTCAGGGATTGTAAAATGTAAACCAGAGACATGAACAAAGATTATGTGCGCACCATAGGTAACTATATACATATTTATGTAGCTATATATATAAAGCGTGACCTTTTTCTGAGCAGTTGCATCACTTCAGTAATGTATGCTGGACACTTAAAAGATGAAAAGGCACATCTCTGCTCTAGGGATTTTCTGGGAACTGGTGAAAACATGGCATTTGTAAGCTGTTAAGAGTTTGATTGAGCACAGTTTTCACTTGTGTCCGTGCTTCTGCAGTTTGCTATTAGGAATCCACTGGTAATGTTGTATTGTTGAACTCGGGTTCATTGCTTAGAGCACCTATAAACAGGATTGCATCTCTCTGGAGGCACATGCATTGCTCCTTTGCAATTTTTGGAAACAAAAGATGTAACCAGGGATTCTAAAATATGCTGACCATACTGAAAATGCATGCAAATATGATCAGACACCTGGTTGCTGCCACTTGCTGTGAGCTATGGCTGTTTTCCGTAAGGGAAAGTAATTTGAAAAATGGTTTTCACAGCAGTTGGAGTCCAGCCTTTTACTTTAATAGCCCAAGTAAGGTGGAGAGGGAAGAAGAATTAAGTGTTTGAATCCCTGAGCAGTTTTTCATCTAGTACCCAAAGGAACTGCAGAACTTGGTTTTTCTTTTGTACACCCAGGAAGACAGGGTGCCTGAACTTTGTCTCACACATCTGTAAGTCATAGGCTTAGTGACTCCACTTTTTATCAATATAGCTGTATTTCCCAGGACAGCCAGAAATGGGGTCATGGCATGAATCCTGAGCATGAATCCCTCCTAGCTCATCTTGGCAGATGCAGTGTGTCTCTACACTGTCAAAAAAAAAAAAAAAAAAAAAAAAAAAAAAAAAAAAGCGACAGAAAACCAGTGTGTTGATACCCTACTGTACCAAATAGCGTATACAATGTCACCTGGCTGCAGCTCTGTGCGTTATGCAGTCAAGTGGATTGAGACTTTAATCTGCCCACTGGGTTGTTTTGCAGTGCACATTGGCTCTGATTATTACTGACATTTACAACATGCTTCCAAAACAAGCAGAACTCCAGGTAAGAGGAAATTTTGTCTCAGTACAGCCTTCAGTATTGTAACACCACAGGTGGCAACACTTTTCTTCATCCTTTCCCCTTTATTCTCATCCTCAACAGTAAGGACTAGCCTGGAGCAGTAACACCTTTAATGTGCTGCAGTCTCACCTGCTTTGCTGCTTCTGCACCAGGCAGGCCAGGCCTCTGTCCAAGGAAGCACTCCATGGCCTTTTTGTGACAAGAGGTAACCAGCAATATTGCCAAAATAAGTGCTACAGGATTCAGTCCTTAAGCAAAGAAACTTTTCTTTCTGCTTCTCTTTGAGAAGGTTTGATTATTCTTCCTGTTTCCCTTCCTTCTTCCTTGTAACTTGTGCTGTAATAACAGGATTCCTTAGACGTTATTTTTAGACAGGTGACTGTTTAGCAATTTATGTTATTTTCAACTGTTGCCACAAGGCCTTTCCACTCACTGTTTGTCCTCTCTAAAGTCCATCAGGGAGACAGAGGGCTTGAGGTTCTGCCTAGAAAGCTCACATTTCAGATTGAAGCCAAGAAGGAGCCGAAAGGTGCTTTTACATTCTAGCCAAAGATGCATTAGGAGTCTACACCTCAACTACTTGGGAAACTATAAGAAGCATCAGTAACTTCAAAAGTGTTTCATGGTGAATTTGGAAGTCCAGTGTCCACAGATTGTTAAGGAGAGAGGTGTAAGTCCTGGAGCCAGCATTCTTTTGGCCTTCTGGATGTTTAGGTATATCAGAGAACAGAGAAAGAGAAGAACACACATAAAAAGTTGACTTTTAGAAAACATTGCTGTTCTCATGTCTGTCCTCACTCAGCTGTGACCTGCTAGTCCCAGAGCCTCCAGCCCCTAGATCCACACTCTCACAGGCATTAGGCATGTTGGAGCACTTGAACAGCCCAGGAAAATAAAATATGTCTAGTCCCAAGTGAATGCAGCTGGACTGCAATGGAGTGTATCCCTTACACTGTGCACAGAGTGAGCAGGAGAATGGATCAGGTGAACTGAGGTGGGTCCCTTTTAGCCATCACAGTGAGAACAAGGCTGGTTCCCTGGTCTGGACATTGGCTTAGACTTTAAGGACCTGGTTCAATTCCCCACTGTGGTACACATCCTCCTCTGTGATTATGGGCGAGCTGCTTCATGTAGCTTCAAGTTACAGTCAGTCTGTAAACTACCTGTAAGCAAGATGCCTTGAAAACAGATAGTCCCATCCCCTCATTTTCCCTTTCACCAGGGTTGGATCCAGCAACCATAGAGCTATAAAATGCCTGGATTCATTTGGCTGATCTAGGGTAAAGCCTTTCAGTTTTAGTTGCAGCAATAGATTTCTGCTGGCTCAGCAATCTGAACACGCTCACCTGCTGGCTCTTGCCTCACTGAGCAGAGAGAACGTGGCCAAGGACAACAGGGGCAGGACGACCCCTTTTGGCAGACTCACTGATCATTTTAGCTAGCTCCTGGGGCTGCTGCTGTCACAAATACATTCCCAGTTAACCACTCCAGTGACAGTAGACAGAGAACTACCCTGTACAGAAATTATATTACACTCTCTGGTAATTGTTTCCTTCTAATGCACTAAAACATTCTCAGCTAATGCCCTAATAAGATTTTGCAGGTATTAAATGTATGGATGGCTCAGGGATAGAGAGACATTATAATGGGAGAACTTTATGAAAGACTGAAAACAAATCTAATAAATTTGATTTTTCTCAGAAACATAGTGAAAGACAATGACGCCTTGCAAAATACTTCAAAATGCTGCAAAAGAGCCTGGGAAACGCCAGCACTGTTTTCTCACCCAAATCAAACCTTTCTCTGAGACAATCTTTAGGATTAGGAATTTGTAGGACTTTCAGAGTATGTGCCACCGCTCAGAACAGGCTGTACTGGGGGAGGACCCTGGTGGTCTGTAAGAAAGAAATTACTTTGATCCCATGTTGCAGCTGTATGTCAAGATGGGAGTTTTCCTTTCTCTCATCAAATGTGCAACTCACAACGCTGCTGTCTCACAGGACCACCCTGGGAGAGACCTGGCGAACTGGTTGTGCTCAGCAGCACAGTTGCAGAGACCTTGTAGTCTCTGCTGTCATTTTACAGGCTTATTGCATGCTCAGCTCCCTCTGCTTTCATTCTCTCACGGAAAGGAAGAAAGAGTGACTACTTCTTGCCAAGGAGCAAGGCAGCAAGATGAAGCTAACAGGCCTGGGTGAGCCCATGATTCTCAATAAATCAGATGTGTTTGTCAGCTCACATAGACTATGAATTTTCAGTTGGATGCAGTTCTACAAGTGTTTATACTTTGTACTGTCCTTGGTGTGTTCCCTGAGAAAGCACAATCCAAGCAGTTTTGCATGTGACCTCATTAGTCTCCCCTGTTTTCTGGAATAAGTCAAAATATGGAGCAGTGCCCAGTGCGAAGTGGTTGCTGCAGTTTCTGTTCCTGCCAAAAAGAGGTTGTGGAGAACCCAGGCCAGGCTGTCTTTGTCATATTGCAGAGCTGGGATTGCCTTTAATCTTCAGGAAAGAGAGGGGCGAGTTCAGAGTAGAGCCAACATTACAACATGTGGTTATCAACTCCAGATGACTTCTGCAAACAATAGACAGCAGAATCTCTAATTTTCCAAACCAAATAAATGTGAAGAGCAGTATGAAATAGGAGTATCATCTCATAAGTCTCTGTCTTCTCATGTCTGAACAAAGCATCCTGTCTCCTAGACAGTGTTAAAAAGTGTTTTGAATGACAGCAAAAGATCAAGATGGAAGTTTTTCAGTGGTAGATGTTTCTTTCAGAAATCTGTTGATCTGCTGAATTCAGAACACTCCAT
Source organism: Empidonax traillii (assembly GCF_003031625.1). NCBI lineage: Eukaryota > Metazoa > Chordata > Aves > Passeriformes > Tyrannidae > Empidonax > Empidonax traillii. The sequence continues at coordinate 794,758 of NW_020955485.1, read as the reverse complement.
GGAATTTTCTTATTTCAGTGAAAGATTTAGGACAAGTTTAGAGAGTCCCACTTCTCAAACATTGTCTCCTGTGTCATCATGCAGGGACAGAGCCCTCCAGTATCACTGGAAAATGCATCTGTTGTGTCTTCCTTCTTTATCAAAGAATGTGCAAAACATGCAAGCTCCTGAAAAGTGAAAACCTTCTTGTGAAGATCTAGGAGATGATTGGGGAGCCAGGGAAAAATGTCATAGACCAGTAACAAACACATAGCAGCTTTGCCTTCATTCTTTCTATTGAGAGCAGTGCTCTCAACATATTGAAGTATCCAAATTACATTTTGACTGTAAGAACTGCTATTTAATTTTACCAAGAGATATGTTTTGACACCATAATGGTGGTTCAGTTTCAGAACTCTGATTGGCAACATCTGAAAATATGTGGCTAAAGCACCAGTAGGAAACATCCAAAACACCTAACCTGAAAGACTACACACAAAAAAAGGACCTTGTCTATGTTTTTCTTGGACATTCACATCCCCTGTGGTATGTTGATTTCTTTCCCTGGGAATCATCTTCCTGATGAGAAAATCATTCAATACTGAGCAATCTGCTTTCTCCTCTCCCAGGATGATACGACCCCTCTCCCAGACCATATGACTTTCCCTCTAAGAGTCTTCATGGCTTTTTGCAAAATAGCAACATTTGCATTAGGGAACATGTGATCTGTGAAACACTTCTGATTGTCTGACTCAAGGTGCTGGATTGTGTCCTTGAAGCCAAAACACGTTTTAATTAATGCCAAAGTTGTCAGTCGTTTTCCCCTCCTCTAGAAGTTTGAGTATCCTGGTTGCTCCATGGAATGCTTAAGTCACGTCTCTCCTTGTTTCTCACTCTAGAGAGAATTTCTTATTCGTAAGATCACAGTGGACAGCAATAGATCTTAAGGAATAATGGGCTGGGGAAGAGTGAGACCTTCACTGAAATGTGCTGGTGACTATGGATTATCATCAAATATGGTAAAATAAAGGTAGGTAGGTTGGCATAATTTGGGCTAGTATTTTTTCAAAGAAAGAAGCTTAAATAAATCTGTATTTATTGTGTGGAGCACCACAGATTTCTTTTGGAAGTTTTTAAGTACTGCTAAATACCCCATCACTTTGTGACTTATTTTGAAATTGGAAATATCCTGGTTAGCCTGCCTCTGCTTGCAACAGTAAACTGAAGTTTTTCAAATTGACTTAACTGTTCCCCGAGGGGGAAAATGCTATTTTCTTAACTGACTTTTGCCTGAGTCACGAACACTGTATTTTCATTCCCTCTCAGGGCTCAGCAGGCTCCCCTAAATCCACGTTTTTTTCCATGGACTCTGGCAGTGACGTATGTTTTTGCAAGAGTAAACTACAGATATAGCATCACTCCATGTATAACACACCTTATTTACATGGTATCTTTAGATTACTTTATCATCTATCTACCAGCTACTTTAAAATATCTAAGTTGTATAACTTCCTGCAGATGTTGTGTTGGTTGTGGTATCTGAAGACAGCAGAGCCTGAAGCCTGTTTTCAGTGGTGGGGAGAGGAGCTGGCTCAGGAGGGCTGGTCTCCTTTTCTCAGCACAGCTCGGACACTGCTAATTAGGAAAGAAAAACTGGAGCTACTGAATCCTCCCTTGTCTCCTTGGTGCTCCCCATCTGTCCTCAGTGCTTATCAGGAAAAAAGCTGAACTCCTTTTACTCCAACAGTAGGAAAGATGTTTTTCTCCTTCCCACCACTTCACTAAGCTCCTTGTAAATTTTCTTTTCTGGAACCTTCAGCGGGGAAGGGGCTGCTGAGCTGAAATTTGTTTAATGGATGACACTTTTCCACCAGCTATTTCTCACCCAGTGCACTTTAGTCTCTCAGCTCCTACTGAGACTTCCCTCTTCTCCCCAGGGAAGAATTGTAAAAGCTATTTTGAATGGAAATTTCATTTAAATTATTATTCCCCTCAGTACATGGAGGGAGAAAATAATTTAAATCCTTTTGATTTGGTCTAAAAGATAGGGTTCATAGCTGCTGTGTTTTTTAAATTTGATTGCTTTATTTCCTGTGGATGCCTCTGGAGCAAGGAGAAATCTACAGTGAAACCCACAATTTTTTTATTCATTTCTGTAAGATACATTTCCATACACATATAAAGTCATTCATTTGTTCCAGCTAATATGAGCTCTTTGGAACCACCTTAACAGATCATTCATACAGATTTACAGTGGCTCCTCAGAGCATCCTGGAGAATGACCCACATTATTTAGGAGTATTTTCCTGTGTTTTTGTACGTTGTGTCTTCATTTTTATCTTCAACCAGACCCAAAACCCCCTTTTTCCTTTAAGAGTTCTGCAAGGAGTTTAGAATAATTTAAAAATGTCATATTGCAAAACATTTTCTGCTCTTCAACTCTTCCTAATCACCAGAGAGGATGGTAAATCAAGTCAAACCTAATTCTATATACCTTTGTACCATCCCTTCATATAGACCTTATCTGGTTCAGTGAGTATCCAGCCATAGCTGTGAGTTTTTACTGAGACTAATTGAAATGAATCTTTCCATGCACCTACAGAACATTACAAAATAGCCAAAACAAAACTGGCCACGGCACTGAACACACCAGAGTGGATGTATCTAAATGCTGAAGGGTATTGATAGCAGACAATGCTCTGAAAGCACCTGCTGCCAACAATACGAGCACCAACGCAGGTTTTCAAGCACTTGCCCGTCTTTGAAGCCCTGGCGCTGTGTACTCCAAAGGAATCACAGGGTGGAAGCTGCCTTGTGGAGGATACCCACAGAGGCATCTCAAAGGTAGACAAATATTACCAGTGCTCAGGGGTGCAGGTTCAAACTCAGTTTTACGGAAACTAGAATAAGTAAAATGCTTACAAAAAATATAAATCAAATTAAAACTGTTCTGAGATTTGCAGTCACTGTGTAAAGCTGCCTCAAGACTAAAGTACCCTCAAACCTTATGGAGGGCCAGAAATTTGCCCTCTAAGTGCAGTGGAGTGGAGACTGGAGAGAAGTTGGACAGCAGACCTGCCAAGGCTGCTTCTTGGGCTTGAAAAACTAACATCACTACAGCCGGTGGCAGTGGGGCAGAGCGCTGGACATGGGACTGACTGAAGGGAACTGAGGCACCAGCTATTGAAGTGGAGGCTGGGAACTGTCAAACTCTTCTAACAGGTGCCAAATTTCAATGAGCAGGCACCAGCTTTCTACCAGTCATGGTCACTTCTCTCTCTCTTCCATTGGCATATCTTTGTTTTCTTCCTTTCCTCCTTTTTTTCAAGCATTGTTTTTTGCTCACCTGCCATCTCCCCCAGATTCCGAACAAATTCCTTCTTTACAAACCATGTTGCTCTCTCCCTCCAACACGTCTTTCTCTGGAAAGTCTTTCAGGCTTAGGCCCTGAGCCCCAACATGTCTCTCCGGATTTAGGAATCCATTTTTTCCCCAGTACTTTTAGTCCCAGTTCAGACATCTTTCCTCCCCTTTTCTGCTCACAGTATTTTATAAAGCTCAGCTATTGCCAGTCCAGCCCAAGCTCACCATCAGGTTTCACAAACAGAAAGAGTGTTTTGCTCTTCCGCTGCTTCCAGCTTGGCCACAAAGCCACAGCTCATGCCTTGGCACTGTCCAGATTAGGCTCTGCCCTCCTGCAAGCTGTAAGGAATTACTGCATTGCAGGGACCACTCAAAACTTTGGAGCCAGGCAGGGGTCTTGTTCATCCACTTCTTATATCCAAACTGGTCAGTTCTCCCTCAGGCTGTGGTGTAACACCTTTTTGAGAATCAGCTACCCCCATCTCCCTTCTCAGGGCAAACATACATTTAAACACCTAAACTTGAGGTCTCTGATTCCCCCATTGGGTAGTAGAAGCAGGTTAATAGATGGGATCAGAAAATTAAAGCTCTCCTATTGGAAAGATAAATGAAGATTTTAAAATTACTGGTTTGTTGATAAGGACACTCATAACTGAGTTACATGAACCTCACCTCTTACAAAGTTCCCTGGTGGGGTACCCAAATCCTGTATGGTGTCTCATCACTAGTCTATAATCAGTCAAGAACTTTGTATACCATGCAGTCAAGAATGTAAGTGATGTTTTGGGGGACTTGCACTGCTAAATAAAGCTGTACTCCAGCTCCTGACTGGTGTCTGTTTCCCTGAACAAGCTACTTGTGACTGGCTACCTGCCTCCGCTATACCCTTTTAATACCCACAGAATGATAAACTCATCCTTTACTGTTCTTTTATATATCATGACTGTGAACTGGTTTGAACTCACTCGAGCTAAAAAAAACCAAAACACTCCAACAAGCAAAAACTCTTGGTTTAGTAAGATTTAGTTCTCAGAGAAGGCACCTTCATGGTAGAGCTGATTAGACCAGACCCCTGGTTATGAATTTCTGTTAAAAGTAAGGTGTAATTCACCTCAACAAATGAGGACAATTTCTAACAGCATGATTTCAATCTAGAGAGATATCTCAAAGGATTGGGAGACAAGGATGAAATGAAATTTGCCTATGTGTGTTGGAAAAAGGTTGAAGAGTTGACCTTTTCCAGGTACAGTTTTTATCCACAAATCTAAAATAACAAAGGGACTTGCTGATTCAAATTGCAGTGCCCATATCTCCCACCATTTGATTTACAGCTGCCTTAGCTGTAATGTTTTCAGTGAAATGGCAAAGCTTTTCTTCAGATCCCATGTTTGCTGTTGCTTGTGCTGCAGTCACTGTGTGGTGTGGTTTATCTCATCTCTCTGGCCCTTGCTTTATTCTGCAGCGCATACACAGTTCCCTCCTCTCTCTCTGCCACTGAATATTTGAGTTTGTGATGATTTTTGCAAGTACATAAACTATATTTTTTACATGTTGAAACTCAACTGTCTTCAAATCTCCATAAATCTCTTTTTATGTGACACTGAGGTTTGTTGTTACTTTCAATTTAATTTGGCTGCAAACATTAATGTAGTAATGATAAATATAATGGAGATATTGAAGATAAAAAAGAAGTGGGCAGATAACATTTATGGCACAAGGATTTTATGGGGAGGGATTTCCTCGTCTTGGGTTACCCCTGTTCCCAGTTCAAGGCAGCCCTGAGAGCATGAAGTTGGATGCAGATCTCATATCCGATGGCAAATGGCTCCTTAACAATGTGTTAAAGGAAGTGTGTGTAGCCTTAATTCAATTAGCATATTCTCTCTTTTTTTACCATGAAATTTTGTTCTAGTACTAAAGAAAATCTGATTCCCTGTTCACAGTGCTTTTTTTCTTACCTGAAGACATTTGGCAAATGAATAAATTAAGCTTTGAAAAATTGCAGGGGCAAACCTTTTAATCAGAGACAAATGAATAACATTAATGCATTTTGGCTCATACTCCGGGATTACAATTGCTTAGATGAGCATCTAGTCTCCCAAGTTAAGTCTCAGCAGGCGCTTGGTCAGGGCACTCTCTGAAAGAAGAGCAAATTGTTCAAATGGAAAATGTAAGATTATGACAATAAATGTTCTTGATGAAGATAAATGTGAAGCTATTTTAATTCTGAGTTTTACAAAACTTTCACACAGCCATAGTGTGTCAGGTGAAAGTTTAGATGGTCTCTTGTTCCATTTCTGACAGCTTGTGATAGCAGATGCGTTAGAAAAGTTTGTGAGAGCAGGACAAACCAGAAACAATGTACTGGTATCAAACAACCCTAAAGTAATTTTCCTGCTGAAAATCTATCCAACTGCTGAAAATAAATAAATAAATACATTACATCCCCTTATGAGGCACAGCTTACCAACAAGGCATGTGCAGTGCAACCCCTTCTGGCTCTTCTGACCCATCTCCCTTTTAGTTGATTTTGATACACGCCAGCCTTTCCACTGCAGAGACAACAAACATCTCCTGTTGTCTCACCTCCTGCTTGTCCAAGGCTTTCTAGACTTCCTGAAAAGTACAGAAATAGTTTCCCCAAATGTGTATGTTGGTGCAGCAGATAATATTATTTTTTTCCAAATCTAATCCCATAAATGTCAGATTCCCCTACTGTGTGCTGTAGATTCACAGGGTCCTACCCTGAAGCATCAACAGGGGTGGTTTAGCCTGCTTCTTTGGTGCAAACCAGTTTCCCAAACAACTTTTTTGAACAGAAAAGAAAAAAATCAACTCTTGCTTTTAGTCTTTGGATGGATGCAAAATCTATAAACTTTTGCACAAGGTCTTCTTTGTCTCCAGTGTCTGCTTTTTCCTTTTGCCAGGGTAAATAGCTTCCCTAGAGTTTGGCACATAGCCTGCTTATGGTTGTGGCACTAATATTGCTACCCAGGAGAGCTCCACCATGAAACAGAAAGAAAAACACAAGAAAAAAATTAGCAGAGGATCAGACAACGTGCCAATATTTTCCTTAACTGTAATTTAGCAGAGCTGAGTGTAATGCTAGGCAGCTCTCTCCTATCCACCAACATTGAATAGTTTAGATTTTCTGGATTGACACACTCCTGCTATCCTGCAAATATGAAACAAAGCAACACTTCTGCAGATCTGTGACATGAACTGACTTTTCCCCAAAGGAATCACAGTGCTTTAAAAAGCAATATGCCCATTTGCACATCTTTCTCTGGAATAGACTCATGCAACCCAATTTCAAAACCTTCCAAATGATATTATTAAGGATGACAGTTCTACCTCAACTCAGAGACCTGAGGCTGTGGTTGACACTGGTTATAAAATAAAAAAAAAGATGGGGTGGGAGAGTTAATCTCTGTAATTAAAAGAGGTGTTACACCACTGCAGCCATCAGCAGCGGGGTGTACACCTTTCAACCTGGCAGCCCTTTGATGGCCTAAGGCAGACACGTGCCATGGGGCTGTAACAGTGGGTAGCCAAGTGATGACAGATGATGGACAGGAGGGAAAGCAGCACTTGGAGGGGCCAGAAGGGAATGGGAAGGGCTGTGGACAGAGAATTAGGGAAGTCAGTTGAGTAATTGACCATCTGGGCCAACCCGAAGTAACTGCTGTCATCAAACCAGTGCCCTGGGATCACTTCAGCTCTTTCCCTATAACTTGCAAATTTCTCCACTGCCAAAGTTCAGTCAGTGCAGGAGCTGGAGGTCTGTAACCCTGGACAGTTACTGAGAGGAGGAGAAACAGTGTGGTTTTCCATATCAGAAGCACTCCCAAGCTTGCCAAAGGAGGAAGTGCAAAGTTAATTTTATCACATTTCCTGAGTTTGTTTGCCTTCCTCCATCATCTCTCTTCACATCTTTACAGGAATACATAAGTTGATGCTGCAGGTCGCTAGCCCAGAAAACTCTCTCACTGCTTGACCCATGTGGACTAATCCATATAGGAGGCTACACACACCACACTGGCTCCACTGCTCAGGAATAGCTAAACTACTGTGTCAGTCTGGAAACTCAGCAGGCCAAAGGTAAAGCTGGGGGTCTCTGCTCTTCAGCCAGATTTTGTAATAGATTTTTCAAAAGCAAATGTGCTTCTTTTTACTGCCTGGTAGGAGGCTGGTGGACGGGGTCCTGGAGTGGCTGAAATGGGCAGTACATTCCCAGTACTTCCACCTTGTGCCACTCCTGAGCCCTGCCTAGTTATGGGGAAGCCATCTACCAACAGGAGTGAGCACAGCCTCAGCGGATTTACTGTTTCAGCCCTTGAGCACAACCAGTTTCACACACATCTTATGATTAAGCTTCTTCAGCGAGTGGCAAGATGACAAGTGGAGCAGGCCAAGGCAGTGAGAGGCACCACCTCTAGCAGGGTTAGTGGAGAGGAGCAGGTGTGGGAGGGCAGGGTGGAGGATAAGCACAGACAATGGTGGAAAGGAGGCTGAGCAGAAGTGTGTAGGCCCTGGAACACTATTTGATACGCTGTGTGGAGTAACAGGCTGGATTATTTATTACAGCTATTGCTTTTGTGAAACCTATTGCTGCCCTAATTTCCCTTCTAGCCCAGCAAGCCTGCCAAAACTGGATTGTGCTGGAGCAGACCACAGCCAGAGCTACAAGGCACGCCAGGATCTGGTCAGGCTCAGCCTGATTTTCAGTAGTTCTCACTTTTTTGTAGCAGCATTCTCCTCCGTTATTAAAGTCAGAGAGTTCAGGTGTACCACAGTGATTTAATTACAAATAGTTTCTATTCCAACATAAAATCAATTTTGGTCCTCAATACAAATTCAATGCTAAGTTTACAGCAGTGTTTACGGGCAGCTCTACTCAACTCCAACATTTGAATCCTTTCCAAAAGTGATTTTTTATTCGAGAATTCTGCAGAATTTTGACTTAACAAAGCTACAGTTGAACTTGGCTGTCACCTCCAGCTGTATGCTCAAACTGTCTTGGTCTTGAGTTGAATCAGTGCCAATGAACAGCTACTTGAAGTAACAGATATTTTAGAATTCCTGCATCACATTGTCATTTATGCCTTTTCTCACACTAGGTCACTTATAGTGTGCCCTCCATAGTTACTGTGCTCTTCTTTCCATGATCTGGAGCCATAAAGAACAAATATATCAGATTTTCCAAACTCCCTCCTGAAAACACACTGGTGATGGTTTTCAGCTCATCGTGGATTCCTCGACTAATACTAATGCAGAAAAAAGGAGACAGAAGCTTGATGTCATCATATCAAGGTGAATCCTGAAATAGAGTTTATGAGGATAAAGGGTAGGTGGGAGCAGGAACTGAAACTGGGGAAGGATGATTAGAAAGAAATTGAATGGAGAGCAGGAAATGTGGTGTGGGTTGTAATGAAAGAAGAAAAGGGTCCAGAGAAAATGAGGAGTATCAGGTGTTTAAATATCCTCTAGAGGCTGCCTTCCAAAGTCTCTGTGTTCCTCTGCTGTGGAGTTACCAGTGAAGCCCGCTGGCAAAGTGACTCTCTCATCTTACATTTATACTTCTTCTGAGCAGAATTGATTATGAGCGTGTTTCTACATCCTTAAAATTAAAGCAAACAACTAACAAATAATTTGGCAATATGTTATAACTATGATCAGGCTGCGAAGTCACACATTTACACTGCTAGTTAACACCAAATTTAAGTTTTTTTCTTCAACTTTAAGATGACTCTTTTTACCTTGTATGTGGAAGATACTTAACATCAAATTCAGACACAAATTACCCACATTCTAATGTGTTTCCTGGAATTTAGATGTTGGTTTGTGGTTTTGTTTGGTTTTGTTTGTTTGTTTGTTTTGTTTTTTTATTTGCAACATGTCAACAAATTAAAGTGTCTAAGTTCAGGACACTAAAACCAAAACAGGGCTTTAAAAGGGTGTTTTTCAGATTCAAATTACATGAGGTTATCAGGCCAGTCATAGGAATGGCACCTACTCAGCTCTTGCTGAAATCCTCTGTTGAATTTTACTGAGGTTTGCTCAGGACTGAGCATGAGGATGGTTTTGCTTGGCCAGGACAAGAGAATACAGTATGTTGGCTTCATCTGGGAACCATAGCATCTGGCATCACTTGCTCTCCGAGAGGAGAAATTGGTTAAGATCCTTGCGAGAATATCTGTGACTTTCACAAAGAACAGAACAAAAGTACTGACAGTCTGGATCTTGGCTTGCATCCACTTTCTGAATAGCTCTGGGATAGACTGATATCAATATCCTGGCTAGTAGAAGGAGGTTCATACACTGAGAGGAAATTCACAGAGATAAAGGTGGCTGTCTCGTGCTGGTCTGTGACTGCTGCAGCCTAGCGTGGAATGGCACAAACCCTGTACGGGTGGGGCTGCAGGGTACCCCCCAAAATGGGCTCTGTGTTGATCTCTGTCACTCCCTCGGGGAGCTGGAAGGTGAAAGCCCGCAGCAGGTTGGCAAAGAAAAGAAAGAGCTCGGTCCTCGCTAGGTGCTCCCCCAAACACACACGGTGCCCTGCAGAGGGAAGAGGGGAGGAGAGTGAGTATCTAGGAATTTTTCAGCTTCACAGTCACTTAGTTCATTCTTGTTGCAAGCAGAGGGTGTTTTTTTTGTTGTTGTTGACAGGATCATGAAAGCCACAGAATTAAAACTATGTGAATTCCTTCTCAAAAAGATCTGATCCAATGTCACAGTTTAGGAGACACCAAATGAAAATTTCAATGAAAATCCCTAATGTACAAACATAATTTCTTTCTAGACCTGATAGAAAATTATTTTCCTTTTTCAAGAGATGTTGAGCTGCAGGGTCATACACAAAGAATCTGCCAGCTGCTTGCACATGCTTTCTTAGTGAGTTAACATCAGTGGATCAAAATTAGTAATGGCATTTGCAGTTGAGCAGAGGCTTGGTCACCTCATAGGCAAAGCATGAAGCCTACTGTTCATTTCCCAGAGTTCTCCATTGGCACCAATGATGTGAGCAGAACAGGTGAATAATACATTCATATCTCCAGACTAGCAGATAAATAAAAGGAAAGAAAAAGCCATTTTCGTTAAGAAACCACTGCTGAATGGACATCTAGGTGACTGGTCTGTTATATCAATGGAGAAACTAAAACAAAAAAATCAGTAGGAACCTTACTGCTATGTGTGATTGCTAACTGTGCATACACTGCTATCTTATTTCCTTCTTTTGCAACTGGATTTCCAGTTCTGTAAACAAGAACTTAATCTTTTGTTTAGCAGGATGCATTCTGCTTTTCTTTCAGCTTGATCCTTTAAAAGGGATTGCAAGTAACTCCAGTACAAACAAGACACATTTATTCTCAGGAACTTAAGTATGTATAAAGAATACTACAGACAAAACCTGTATATGACTGCAGCCTGCAACTAGCCCAGTTTGAGTGAGATTACCACCACAGGGTCCTAAGGACAGTTTGGGATATGATGGCACAGAAGCCTCTCCCTTGGCAGAAACAAGCCAGTACTGTTCTTTAAAAGCAGCAAACAGCAGAGATAGAAGATGTTATCTGAAGAAATACCATAATCTCTCTCTTCTGTATTTTATCTATTGGGTCAGTTCAAACTACCAGTGCATTTACCTGCTGAGAATGGTAAGAAAGCTTCTCGAGGGATAAAGTTTCCTTCTTTATCCAGAAAATGGCCCGGGTTGAACTGTCGAGGTGTCTCCCATTCCTCAGGGTCATACAGAACAGATCCTATATTTGGTATAACAACGGTGCCCTGCAAAGAAGAATCTGTTGATTCCCTTCCAGATACTGGTCTGTCACCCATCAGTTTCTGCCTGACAGAAAAAACTGTTGCTTGTTGCCATTTGCACAAGTGCCAAGTTGAGCAGAGGAACCTTAACCAATGCTTTGGCAAACAAGTTTATCCTCCCAGTCCATCCCCAGCCAAGCAGAGCTGGTCTCTGCAGTTGTGATGATGGGCAGGAGCTCAAGGCTTCCCTGGTAGGGGCCTTATCAGCTGTCTGAGCACCTACACATTAAGTAAAGGACTAATTTGTGTGGCCACAAAAAGTGACCTTTTCCCAGGCACCACATTCCTGAGTTAAATGGCGAAGAGCTTATAGACTGAAAATGGATTACAAAACTGAAAGGAAAGCTAAATAAGTGTCTCTCTGCTGAAGAAAGAACAGAAGCTGAAAATGTGTCTGTACCCTTTTGACAGGGAATCCTAGCAGTGTTGTGTTCCTCACACACACCCTGGGCATGCCCACAAAGACAATGTTGCTGAAGCGTTGAATCTCATGGACCACAGCATTTGTGTAGGGCAGTTTTCTCCGGTCCTCATAGCAAATTAACTGGGAAGGACCCAGAACAGCATCCAGCTCCTTCTGCACTTTCTCTGTGGAGAAATATTCACCACTTCAGATGAGGAAATGTATAAAATATTTTAACTGGTCTCTTTTCTTAGAGCAACAGGAAAATTTATTATTTCAACATAGTGCATTAGGTCTATAATCTGCAATTTAATATTATTTAATACCTGAGTTTAATATAGGACAATTAAAATGCATAGGAAAAACCCACCAATAGTGTGGTCCAGGGACACACTGGAGGGTTGCAAGGGGTCCAGTAGTTTGTGAAGAGCACTGGTGTGCTCAGCAAGGAGAGTTGGGCTCACTGCTTCACAGGAGGGGCAGTGAACATAGGCTGCTATAAGTGTGAGATGACACTGTATGGCAAACACCACAAAGTTATGTTAGCATTCCTCATACCTGAACGGTGTCAGGTACAAACAGGACTCAGAGCTTTGATCTCTGTTCCTGCTGCCATCAGTCACCTGCAAACTCTCCACACAGAGCATCTCACTGACTTGTCACTGCCAAGAACTAACTTTGATCTCACTGCAAGTGCCTTCAGCCACTTGGCTTGGTCAGGTCACAGAATGGGTCTGTGTTTTTTTCTCTGCTGCCATTCTTTGTGTTTTCAGAGAGTGAGAGCCAGGCTGCAACTCTTTCTATTCAGCCATCATTAACATTTGCAGTACCCACAGCATTTCACAAGAATCTCTCTCACCTTGGATATCTGGATTCACGACCATATAGAGCAGTCCCCAGTACAGTGTTGTGCTTGAGGTCTCCGATCCACCAAGGAAAAGATCATTTATGACATAGACCAAATTGTCTTCATCATACTTGGGCTTGACCCCCTCTTGAGACTGCAGATGATGATAAAAAGTTGAAGTTAAGGCATAAAAATTAGGTTATCTTATACGGCCTCTGTGTGAGAGTCCTTATTTCCACAGCTGGCATGTGCACAAAGAATAGTCAAAATTACAGTTTTGATTAATTCTGAGAGTTCAGTAATTTCCCAAATAGACATGGTAAGTCTGCCTTGCTGTCTTTCATGAAGTGGAATATTCTTTCATTTAAAAAAAGCAATTCTATGTCTGATGACCTAATCATGAAAACTTTAAAGCACACTACAAGTTTTGCAGCTAGATTAGAGTGTGCTTCTATACAAGTGCCCTATAGTGTGCCACTCTTCAGGCCTTGGTCTGCAAATGGTGCTAGAAAATATCAAAGGAAATCCCGTCTGAATAAAAGAATCTCCAGAGAACACCTTGGAAGTAATTTCTTTTCTCAGTTCAGGTTAAATGTGAACTGGGGGAGGGGAAATATTTTCTTTTGAATAATAAGGGAGTAAAGTAAAAATATATTAGAGAAAAAGGCAAAACATTTTAAAATAATGCAATAAATACTGCAATAAATCGCACCCTTGACACCAGAAATCTTTGCCTCTAAAATGCTTATTTTAACAAATCTTGTCATACTCAATTAAGATATAAAATGTAAGATGATGTATCAGCTCCTTTCAGAGCCCCTGAGCCAACACTGTAAGGGTGTGGCAGCCTGATTAGCTGAAAACTTATGATCAGATGTAGAAGCTACATAAACTTCATCTACCCCAGGAAAGAGATGCTTCTTTTACTTCCCAAAAGTACCCCAAAAAGGTAAAGTTTGAAGCAGAAACTCTGGTGCTCTTAGACAGCCTCTCTGGCTCATGAGCCACTTCCTACTATGGAAAATAATAGCTTGGGCAGGGAAGAAGATTAGTGCTTATTATAGCCCTGTCCTAGGCCATTCAATTAGAATATAGGCGCCAAGCCAACCAGGTCTCAAACTGTGGGGTAATTAGAGGTAAAACAGGGATAATGATTTCCTGCCAAGGGAGGAACCATACAGTTATGTGGCACAAGGACAGCCAGTGTTAGAGCACACACTGAATCCCAAAGAAGCACAGTCCTCTGTTTCAGGGAAATTACCTGTTTATGCATATTTAAACCCATTGTACCTATGAGGTGTACAATGTGTACACCTCCTTGCTGTAGAAGGTGAGGTGGTTTCTACCAAAGTTATGTAACTTACAGGAATAAACTCTCATATTTACTACAGGATTGAAGTATGCACATGAATATTTGTGGAAAGCACATGATAGCTCATGAGTTCACCCCCTGACATACTCCATAAAGGTGTGATCACACAGAACAAACACTTACTTTCTCCATCTCAGCCAGGTAAAAGTCAATGAAATCCTGTGGCTCAGCTGGTATCCCTCTCTCCACGTGTCTTCTGACCTCCTTTCTTGCAAAAGAACTCAGGACATCATAGCAAGCCAGTGCCTTCTTATGAGGCCCAGGGAGACGGCACATCAGCCAAGGGAAGATTTCGTACATCTGCAGAAGTGACACAGAAGAGGTAGTGTGAATTCTCTGTCACTAACAAAGCTGCTTTTAGAGACACCAAAAGGCTGAATTGTCCTGTCTGGAAATGTTGATAGTGGAATAAACAAATTAGTATTGCTTTGAGGAGGTTTTTGCCATCATGTGGCAAAACTTTACTAGTAATTTGACACAATTCCAGGGGTCAAGGCAGTTCTGACAACACTCTGCTCATGCCCCAAAGATTTGCTGAAAAGCTTTACTACCACAACAGCATTTTAGTTTGCCTTTTCCTGTAAAATTCAACTGTCAATGGAATTTGCCTGACCATCCATATTCCCCATTACACACAGCTTGATGCTCTTTAAGGGTCTAAACCACAAAGTCTAATTCATGGGGAAACTTCAAGTGCACTTCAAGACCCTTCAAGTGCAAAGTTGTCCTTTACGGTATGTCGTGGGAAGTACCTACCAAAAACTCTCTGACAGAACTAGAATTGTGAGACTGTCAGAGAATGTTTGTATTGATTTTGCAATGTGTGAATTGAGAGCTATTATGAAGTAAGGAAAAAATTCATAATTAATATTTTATTATTTGTGAAGGAGGAAAAAGCAAAGAAAGTGTTCAGCATACAATTTGCAGAGTAGAAAAAAACAGAACAGTGAATTCAATGATACCAATTTTTGGAGGAGAGAAGTAAATAGAGGTGGGAGGAGCAGAACTTCAGAGTTCAGATTTATTACAAACTCCAGTCTCAAATTAAATTTAAAGGTTTCTGTTAATAGTCTTAGAAATGCTGAAGGACTTAAAAACCAGGAGTCAACAGAGAGAGATACCCCCTAAACTTGCAAAGAAACAAGAAAGTTTTAAAAAATGTCCTCATAGCCAAAGAGGCAGTAATAAGGTTCCCAGGACACTTCTTCTCTCCCAACTTGCATTTGCCTCTTGCTCTGTATTTAGTAAAGGTGCATTTTTGTATTTGCTCTTTCATTTTCTACGTATTTCAGAAAAAAAACCAGCATATGATGTACTCACCTGATGAAAAAAACTGCCTGCAAACCTGAATAAATTCTCTGTGGCATGGATCATTTCATGGAAGGTTTTATCTTCATCAGAGAAGTGATATCCAAAAACTACAGCACAAATCACATTTGAAATAGAATGGAAAAGAGGGAAAGAAGGATCCACAGGTCTTCCTGCAAACACAGTAACAGATATTCACTCTCAGGGTTTTCTTAAAGTGTTCCTTATACAGATAGGACAAAGTGTTGTTAGAGACTGCATAAAATGTTCCTTTTATCCAGCTGGAGCATGAATGGGGACAGAAATGTGCCACTAACATGAATTAATGAAAATAAAACATAGCCTTAGAGCAAAGGACACTGTTAAAAGGACACTGTTTCCTCATAGCTCTAAAACAATCTAAAACCCCTTTCTGTGAAATAATGTTGTCCAACTAAGATCTGTTGCAGGATATCATATGAAATCTGCTGTCCTCAGTTGTCTGGAGGAAGACAAATCACAGTATAAAAAGGAAAAAATGTCACTAGAGATGAACTAAGGGAATTCAGTTACAGACATTCAAAAACGTAAAGACTGGATGAACTTGGGAAGGTTTAAGAAGAAGAATAGATGGACAGGAACTGCAAAATATACATAATAAAACTATTACAGCCTCAGCTGTGAGCAGTAGATCATCATATCTCTGCCTGATAATTTTTTTTTAAAGTTATGAGACAGACATCCATAAAAAATGTTTTGGGTAGAAATGATCCTGGCTTGGACTCTAGGATTAACCTGATAATCCACTGAAGTTCCCTCCCACCTCCTACTTTCTTTGATTCTCTTGCCAGTAGTTACTAAGCCAGACAGATTTTAAAATATCAGTGGCACCCAATGTCATTGAAATTACCAAGCTCTGCAATACTCTTCAGTTACCTGTTGCAGGCAGCCTGAGAACTGCTTGGCTGTGCAATTCAGTGGCACCATGTCACTGTAAAATCATGTTACAGACAAACAATCAGCCCATGGAGGTAGAATCTCAGAAGTTCACAACTTCATTAGGTTTATGAACAGCTATTTTAGAAAGAAATTCCCACTTGTGATTCTGTGCTCTATCTGCTCTTAGGCTTTAGCAAGTCTGGATACACCGCTGTGGATCTGACCCTGACCCTAAAAGGGGTAAGTAAGTTTGCATACTGAAGATATGGATCCAGATTGAAAAGTGCTTGGTTTCTTAGCAGGCAGTTACCTTTTAGGTTCACAAAAAACTCCACCAGGTGAGAGGCCTCCTCTTGCACTCGATGCTCCAGGCCTTTTTTTCCCATTCCCAAATTGCGTAGAGTCATTATTCCAAAGCGTCTCTGCTGCTTCCAGGAGCGACCAGTTGCCAACATAATACCTGAGGGTATTCCCTGGCGTATCAATATTTGCCACAGACATGAATGATTCATTTAAATATGTATTATAAAATAAATGGAATAAATCAGGGAATATACTGTGATACAAATATCTTTAGGTGAAATTATCGATAACCAGAAATCATAGCCGAACATACCCAAACTATAACTAGGCCACATCGTCTTAATATTGATTGTAGTTCACAATTGAAAAGAACAGTCTAAGGATTTTCTGACTGCTCCATTTCTTGATGTCTTGAAATAAAAAAAAGAATACCTTAAGGTGCCTTTTTAGGAAATCTGCTTTAGCCATAGTCAAGTGATCATGCTCAGGACAGGAGTAACTGGATGAATTTCCACAGAGTGGAGTACAGGGCAGGGTATGTTTATGGAGGTATAGATCAATTAATGTGATGGTTGTAAGTTGAGGTGATGAAGGTGAAGGATAAGTGACATTTGGTCTCTGTTTCTCCTGTGGAAGAGAGAACACTCCACTGATTATTAAATTGAACCAGTGGTTGCCTGAAGAGCTGTGATGGTGAGGCTTTACCTACCTTTAAACAACCTGTGTCTGCTTTGGTATAGCAAATGCAGGGAAGGGAAAAGAAAAGACTGCAAACTGTTGGAATACACTAAGAAGAAGTGAGTTTTCCTGTGTCAGAGGCACTCTCACAGTCAAAGGATATTCAAAAAAATTTTAAGAGTGTCTGCAAATACAGCAATGCAAATTCTGAAGGAGGGTTTCATGGGTCTCTTGCTCATGATGGAAAGTATTTGGCAACTATTATATATAGTTACCAAACAAGCTTTGCATTCACATGATGTACAGCAAAATCATGTGCAGCACAATGGATTAGTCTGTGATGAGAGCAAGATCACTGAGTTCTGAGCTGGTTCACATACATACATCTTGAAAACAGCAAAAAGATCACCTAGAAACAACCTGGAGCGTTTCCCAGGCTTGGGAAAACTCAGTACGAAAAGCACCACAGCAAATTGTGAGTTATTCTCAAGAGGTAATTGAGGACTTGGACTGTATCTGATGGGAAATCAGGAGGGCAGAATAGTTTGCCAAGTCAACATTCCTGTGCTATATTTGTGGCGGGAAAATCTCACCTTTTCCTTTGGCCATTGCCCTGAAGAAAGGTGACACCATCCGCCCAGAAACATTCTCAGGGTGCATGGTCATGCCATCCTTCACTGCTTGAAATCCATTCAGTATGATCACTGGGTTCCACCCGAACCACAATGTGTATATGTTACCGTGAGTTTTTGCCAGCTGTAAGTGGAAAAGGTGCCAGGAAAGAACAGATTAAGTCCCATATATACATTTTGAACAGGCACTGCACCTGCTATTCACCAATGGACAGTTTTGTGCTGAAAACATCATCCCCGGGCATATAATTGTAGATAGAAGCAGAGAGGGACTGTTGTTTTGCTGAGAATACTGCTTTCAGCAGCCAATTTTATTTACCCTGGGGAAACTGATTTTCTTTTCAAAGCGCAGCCAGCAGCAACACCGCATGCAAAAGAAAGAAAACTTTGTGCTTTATGTGACGTCACATCCAACCCCAACATTTGTACTTTGTTGATCTGAACAGCCACGCTCTGCAAGGCTCTGGGGCTCTGTGCCTCCAGTGAGCCTGTTCTTTGCAAAAGGAAACCAGCTGACTAAACCTACACCATCTGTGCTCCAGGAGAGGATGTGGAGCCAGAAATTAGTCAACAGCTATGAAATGCCAGTAGGCTGCAGCCGAGTCCAGGGTTTCCTCAGAGCACTGAGGAGAGCATTGGACACAGCAGAGCTATCCAAGCAGAGATGGGTGTATGACAGAGGAAATCCAATCATTCATGGGAGAACCTTTGTACAAGTATGGGATTCTGCTCCAACACACCCACAATGATACAAAAGAGATGGTACACAGTGTCTAAGGTGCCACTAGAATTACATCCAACTGCTCACACCAGTCACTTGCTTCTCCTAATACTTCTTCAGTTTTCCTCTCCCTGTTGGAGCATCACTGCCTAAGTCTGCTGTGCACTCAGTGATCCATGTGTGCTGTCCTAGGCATATACACCTGAATTAGAGGTCATCTGTAAACCATTAGAAGACTTACTGCAGCTATCATTAAAAACAAGTGACAAACAGATAGCTATCAGGAGGTGTAGGACGATGGGGAATGAATGCCCTTCCTGTGCTATAAGCATACATACACATTCAACATATTGTCCCTTAGTGATTAAATTAGGTAATGCCAGTCAGAATTTTCAGAAGTATCACATGGGGACTTAGCAGCAGTACAGAAACATATTTTATATTATTAGTGTTTTCCAAGTCAGAAACCCTGTCCCCAAGTTTACTTGATTCTTAAGGACATTAGGATTTTCATGAAGATGACAAATTCTACATAAGAAAGTGACCTGAATATAGGAACCAAGTTGATCTTTGTATGTCCATACCTTGTCTGTAACTTTCTAAGACTTAAAAGCTTCAATCTGGTTAATAACATACCAGGCTTTTTTAATCTGTGACTAAAAATGACCAATTAAGAGCATCTTAGAAGAAATACCTCCATCAGAAGATCCCGGTGAAACTGAAAGTTCAGGTGCACCAAGTTTCCAAGCAATGGGAGAGGAGCTGGTCCAGGAGGGAACTGCTTGCAAGCTTTTCGCAGTTTGAAAAACTGAACAATTAACAAAAAAATTATCAGGACTACAAAAGCTTGAGTTATTGTCAGCATTTCTGAGCTGATTTATTGGCTTGTCTATCAAAAAGAAGGTACTGGAGCTTGGAAAAGGTGCTCTTCTTTGTTGTTCCACCAGTTCTGTCTGCAGACTGAGCTATATAAAGTCTCAATTCCTTTCCCTCCCTCTGTCCCTCCCTCCTCATCACTGCCTGCCCTTTTGCTGCACCCCATATATTTGCCATACTGAGATATATCGAACTGATCCTCGTCCAAAAGCACACCTGTCTGCTTATAGCAAGCCTTAGAACGGAAATGTGAAATCCCTTGTACCCAAAGTATTTGTCCTGAAGCTTGTGCTAGGGAACTTCTGGAGTCTATTGGGAGATCTGGATCAGAGAGACACCATTTGAAAGCCCTTGTTGACCACTGAAACAAGTGAAACTCGGTTTCATCTGCCTCAGATACTTTAAGAACATATGTAAGGGTTCATCTCAGAATCACTGAATTCAGATTGTGAGTGTTACACCTTGGTTAGATTATATAGTTACATAGAACACAGTTACAATAGTGCATAGTACATACTTACAATAGGTTGGATTTTCCAGATGCTTTAGTCACAAACATTATTAAATTTGTGGTTGTAAATTCAGATTTGCTGGCCAGCACAAACATGTCCCCACAGGCAAAGACAAGAGTACTTGAAGACCAAGGATGCAGTTAGAAGACAAAATTGCTACATGTGATTTCTGAAAAATTTGCCTTGAGTGTTCAATCAAACTTTTTTTCCAGTAAATGGAAAAAATAAGTGTTTTACCAAGTGAATGATATGGTGATAGTACTTAAAAACTCATATTACAATTAAATAATTCAAAAAATCAGAATGTTTAATTTCTTTAAATTGTAAGATTAATTAAAAATGTAATTAATTTTTTTTTAATATTGCTTTTTTTGTAGTATGCAACCAAACTGAAAGCTTCATGTGCCTTAGTTAGTTTTCTACATTTTGTAACAATTTCAGAATCTGGGATATTATTACCAGTTATCAGTAAGTTTACAGGAGACATAAAAACAATCTGTGCTCTGATAATGAAGGGATTCACACTGAGTTTGAAGCACAGACAGGGGGAAAGCACTGTGTGCCAATTACCAGAGGATTTGGTCTAGCATTGCAAAGACAAAGCGTCTTCGCTAAAATTGAAGTACAAGTCTGAACAAGACACTGCTGTGCCCTCCAACGCAGACATAAATGTGCTGTTTTGCAAACCTGGCAACATGAGAAAGTAATGTGACTCAGTGATAGCAATCCATCTCCTTCGTTTGGCCAAACTTTGCAGCTATTGTGGGTGTATACTTGTCTGCATGATACAGTGAGGACAGCATGGGAGTGCAGTCTTTCATGGCCTGATCTGTGCCTGTGGTGGACAGCATGGTGGGATGCAAGATGAGGTGGGCTCCAGTGCAAGTCAGGTACCATTGCCCGTTATGAGGCTGAAATAAGCAAAACATAACATCAGAAAAAAATTGTTTCTTCAAACCAAAACATTAAGTTTAAAATTTGGAAAAAAGGAAAGAATGTTAGTTTTGTGCAGACAACTTAAGTCAGAATAAATGCTGAATGACATAAATTTCATGAATTGACTAAATACAATCATGTTTATCTCTTGTCTGTTTGGTCCGTATTCCATTGTTTAATATTAGATGTTTCATGTTGGTGTAGTATTTTGACATCAGTAAATAAATTCACCTCTTTCAGAACATGGGTCAGGTTTAACTGGAATCAAAGCACCAGTGTCAGAAGCAGAACAAAACCAAATGAGCCAGCCAGGAATTTATCCTGCCGGGTGTTATCATTATCTTTCCTTTTGCAGTGTTTTCAGAATGTTCTGTCTGAAATCCGCATGAACGAATAGTTATTTACACCAGTGTCACCTCATGCCACTGGTTAAACTCTGCTCAAAACCAGGTTGAGGGATCTTGTGTTGGCCTGGACCTCTTACTGTCTGGTGCCTCCTCTTGTGGATTGACTATCAGTGATATTTTCTGGGTTTGTATTTTTGGCAGAAAATTCAGCTTTCCTAAAAGATAGTAACCCAAGCAAAGAGCAGCCCAAAGAATTGGACTCAGAGGCAAACCCAGCAAGGTTTAATGAAAATTATCAGGAAGCCAAAGTTTCAATAAGATTTTTAGTGAAAATAAAAGCACACTGTGAAATAAATCTCAGCAAGGTTAGTGCAATGCTTGCAAAAGTAAAGCTGTGCAGGTGATGCGACAATCAAACAAGCGTGGTCCTGAAATCCTTGAGCAAGCAAATGTTTAATTTCAGCTCTGGGACATTGATACTTAAATATGAAGAATAAACTGTAATACATTTGGCAAGAGAGAATGTCAGGAATTAGTATCTCCAAAGCACAGGAACTTTTCGTACATTGGGCACACAGTAGCAGCCAATTGCCTTGAGTGTGGCTTCAAATAAATAATATTTAGAAGTGGAAATTGCGCAATATATTACTATACTTTCCAACTCCTTGCACACAATTACCTTCAGAAACTTGCAAAATTCACAAGCTGGAATAAGCCTAGAAACTGGGAACGTTAAGGCAGGACTTGAGGTGGCACAAAGAGTGAGAAGAAAAAAATGTAAGATACATTAATATCCAAAATAAAAATGGAAAAAGCAACATAAACGAGACTGGCATCCCAGATCCTAATTGCTGCAAGAATTTTCTTGCAGAGAGTTTGCCAAAAAGAAGAGTAACTTGATGTTCTCTGGGTGAATTACTGGGAACTGCATGATACTTCTATGTGAGTAATAGTTGGATGAATTTTTCAAGATGAAAGAAAATACAAAGGACCTAAGATCATCTCCACAATTTCTGCATGACAAGCTTGAGGATGCAAACAAAATCCCTGGAAGGGTAAAGAAAATCAACAGGAAAAGACAAGCAAAAATATGTAAGAGGATATATTCTGAAGGCTAATAGAAAAAAAAAAAGGTTTCTGTTTTCACAAAAGAGGCTGAAATCAATATTCTGACATTGGAATTCCTCTTCGTAGGCCAACAGCACTGTGCTATTGCTGCTAGAGAGTAAGTGAGGATGTACAGGCTGTGGGGTAAAAATTGAAGTTCAAAGTCCATAAATACATCTTTTCAGAAATATCTAAGAGAAGCACCAGTAAAAATATGGCAAAAAACCTGTAAAATGCAATGCTGATGTTATGAGCTGGAGCAGTCTATCATCTCAGTTTCTATCAGTGGTTTCTTCACAGCATGACTAATGACTGCCAGGGAAAAGCACAATGACAAGGCAGTGATGGCAGAGCACTTTTAAGTTAAGCTAAATAAACAAGCTCCATAAGAGACTCCCACAAAACCTGACAGAAATTAAGCACCCACAAATGCATGTCATAACAGTTTGCCACAAAAAATACACGGAAGCTAAAATCCTGGAGAACTGCAATTGGAGAGTGAATGGCTGAGAAAACACTGAAAGCTTGTACTGACCACAGGTAAAAATTATTTTTATTGACATAGGAATAGGGAAAAGCCAATAAAACAAGGAAAAAATAAGTGTTTAGATACAAAACCAAAAATACTTCAAAGCTTATATTAATTAGCAAAACTCACATGTTAAAAAACTCTAGGGTGTTGCTGTACAGGGGATAAAGGAACTGGTGGAGACAAAGTTAAAGCAAGACCAGTAGCTGACTGTTTATGTTTTTCATCCCAAGAATGCCCAGAGAAAGCATTATGTGATGAAAGATACTCATTATACAGTCTTAAAATATCAGAATAGAGAAAACAATCTCTATCATAGAACAAATGAAAGTTACTTGGTTTTTTTTGTATTTATTTGAAAATATTACAAACGTGGTTGATAAAGCAATAGCATTGAAATTACATTACTGATAATGTTTTCTTGATTACTTTAAACCATTAATTTAAAAAAGAATCTAAAATTATTGTTTACAAAGCTTGCAAATTTCATGACTGAGAGAACAGTGAAACTCAGGAAGCCAGATCACTGACAGGGGTGGCAACCATTGCGTCAGCTGCAGTGCAGGGAGATGTAAAGCCACACAACATGAACTAGTTTGTCCCAATGGAAGTAGGAAGACAGAGAGTTGGATACAATCTCCTGGAGCTCTGCACTGAGAAGTGCAGAAGTCTTGGCACCAAACCTGCCTCATTTACAAACTGGCCAAGGCCTCACAAGGGCCGTGGTCAATCCTGGTGAGTGAAGGAGTAAAAGAAGATTTGGAGGACACGTACCTTGGTTACCTGACCAAGAGATCATAAGCATGTCCAGACACACTGGGGACAGCCAAACTCTGAGACACGACCATGGGCATGTTCTATTTCCTCCAGGTTAAAGATACTGACCTCGAAATAGCCCCAAATACAAAGCATGACTCTGAGAATAATGTTCCCCTTCCACTCAGGTCTGAGCAGTCTGAAATGACCTGGTCAATCTGATTTTGTGTTCAGAATAAACACAGTGAGGAGAGAGTCATTCTCAACTGAAAGCACCAGCTCCAGAAACTGACTCAATATACTTACATCTTTTCTGCACAAAAAAAAGAGAAAATATTTGAGATAGATCTTGGTTTTCTTAGGATGGTTAGGTCCAGCTTACTCAGCAGGGAACACTGCAGATGAGTTTTTCGCTCTTGCTGTGTTCATCAGGTTGGCTGCAGAGCATAAGCTTGGCCATTATGTGCCCAGAAGAACAGAGTTAGGAACATTGCCCTGAACTCAAACAACAAAGCATTAAAAAACCCCACAGTTCCAGAAAAGTCATATGCAAGAGAAAGTTCAGAGGGAATAAGGACATGGAGAATAAACACTGTTTTAAAGGGGTGCAGGTGTATGTACCAGTGGTTGCAAAATGAGAAGTAGCTTTTAAAATAGGAGAAGGCTTGGTAACAAAGAAAGGCTGAGAAGGTTGCAGTAATGTACAACAGTGACCAAACAAGGTAATGCATAAAGATTGAAAGACCGATATGACCTCCACCCTGTTTTTGTCTTCAAACAATTCATAGGATCAAAATTATCATAACCAGGAGCTTACAATGTGTATTCTATGAAACCAGTGTTTAAAAACATCAAGATACTAGCACTGACCTAGAACTCTAACATACTTTATGCAGTACTAAAAATAAGCAATGTTTTCCCTTCTTTAGATCCAACTCCAGCAAGTATCTCAGGGTGCTCTATCATTATTAAATACATTTTAGGTCTGTCAAGGCAAAGATATCTATTCCTACATAAGAAGGCAAGAAATTAGATAGCACTACAGGATTTTTTATAATTAAAATGTGTAACAGAGCAGACTTTCTAATCAGACAAGTATTAATACCCCTAAATTTACATGGTAGGAATTTAAATGCCAAGCATGAAAGGAAGAATCAGCGCAACTCAATAATGTATTCTAATTACTACACTCAAAGTGTAGCAATATATTATCCCAGATTGGTATAAATGGGGTTGTACCAACTCCATTACCTCCCTCCACCTCATACTTCCCATTGTAATCCTTTGCAGCCAAGTATTTTCAACTCTTCGAAGTCTTTAATTAAGGTGTGGCAAAGAGTCAAGCAACAGGAGGCAGAAACCAAGGAAAGACCGAGATAGAAGCAGCCATAAGGGCATAATAAAGGGTCAGGATGGGTCATAACCCAGAGAAAGTAGCACATTCTCTGACCAAAACTAAAATTGTGTCTGGAAGTATTCTGTATTTGATTTTCCATGTCTTAAGCGGGAGGGTTGGGGGGTGAGGGAGTGGTGTGGAAATTAGGCAGTAGCACAGAATCTTAGTAACCCTCCATCACACACTCCTAAATCTCCAGCATGGTAGCAGGGACAGCAGCCCTTTTAAGTATTTCATTAATTGCATTAAGCTTCTAACAGAGGACATCTGTTTTCTTACAGTGGCAAAGTAACAATCAGCCTTGCATAAAGTAAAGTGCAGGGGCCAGAAGTCTGACTTGTGCCTTTTTTCCCTGTCCAGAGAAGCTTTTTCTTCTTGCTTCCAAGGAGAGCTGAACTATGAGGACTTGCACTGCAATAGTGCTAATATTAAGGGAATGGGGATTTAGAGTTACACACTGTGTGTGGCAAGAAATTCCCTTCAGCAACTGATCATTGCCCCAACATGCCCTGTTAATTTGCCCTCTCTCACATCTGCCTCTGTGATGGTTCTTTGTTCCTTTTCTACCAGTTCCCTGAGGCAGGGAGGGAGAAAGGGAGGAAGGGATGAAGGGAGGAAGGGAGGGAGGGAGAGAGGGAAGGAGGGAGGGACACGACTAACCAATACCCCTCCACATTTTATCTGAATCTCCTATGGAAGAAAGCAGTCAGACAACGCTGCTTACAGCTTTACCATCCAGCACCTGCCTCCAGGAAAGAACTCCCTGCACCTATGGCAACTCTGCTGGTGTGACTTTCCAGAAATATGGCAAGCACACTCAGCAGCTTTTGGTATTTGACAGTTGCTTATGGATCAAAGGGCAAGGTGGGTGGCTGTGATTGCATATTGATTTGTAATACGGTATCTTGAGATTAGCAGTTGGTAAGGCAATGACAATGCAGTCCTTTAGACACAAGTTTCTCAGTCGATTGCACATGAGATAACTGCAGTATGTGGACACATCCCTGAAATTAAGCAAGAAAAAATATGGAAAAAAGGACCTATTGTTTTAAATTGTTCTAATTATGGTATTACTGCTTGTGCAATACAGTAGCAATGTCTGAAAAAGTTCTTTTTCCTGAAAAATATTCCATTGGTGTTGAGTTAAAATGGATTGAGAAATAACACTTGAAGTCAAAACTGTTATTCCTTCTATAGACACTGTGCTGCAAGAAATTTTATTGCTTGTACTGATGCTGCTAAGAGAGACCTCATACAAACCAGGAGAGACATCTTCTACCACAGAAAACAATCTGTATCCTCCTAAACATCCATCAGTTTTATGTATTGTCCCCGTCATCTTCTCTGCAGCCTCCAGTTACATGTGACAGCTGGAGTGAGAATTTATGGAAGAGAGTGGGGATGTCAAACATGCATGGGACAGCACAAGGTCACAGTTCTGGACCTGGGGACAGGGGTGAACAGAAGCACCCTCAGAGGCTGCAGAACTATTGTACAATTGTCAAGACAGACATTGAGGCACAAGTCTGATGAGGAGGAGTGTTTAGCCTGGAGAAAAGAAGGCTCAGGGGGTACCTCATTGCTCTCTACAACTGCCTGAAAGGAGGTCATAGCCAGGAGGGAGTCGGTCTCCTCTCCCAAGTAACAAGTGAAAGGACAAGAGCAAATAGCCTCAAGCTGTACAAGGGAAGGTTTAAATTGGACATTGGGAAAAATTTCTTCACTAAAATGTTTCCAAGCCCCTGCACAGGCCGCCCGTGGAAGTGGTGGAGTCACCATCCTGCAGGTATTTAAAAGATGTGTAGATGTAGCACTTTTACGCATGGTTTAGTGGCGGACTTGGCAGTGCTGGGTAAGACTGGGACCTCTTAGAGGTCCTTTCCAACTGAAACAAATCTGTAAGTCCATAATTAGAGAAAAGTAGGGGAGCAGAAAAAGTGACTTCTTCCATTCTTATTTGCTTCAGGAAAGATTTTTCTTCAGAACATCATCTAAACTGATCCACCACCTGGAAAATCCACTCAGCTTGCAGAGATTCTCAGAATATGTATTTGAAAGATAGTTACCCCTCCTCAAAACCTTTGTGAAGCCTTCAAATTCACTCCCCAGATCTCATCCTCTTCCATCAGGTATTTACCCTCACTATCATTTTTCTTGCTTTCCACACCCCTCTTTCCTTGTCAGAACAGCGACATACACAAAGTAGCTCTCCACTGCCCCAAGAGACTGATAGCGTTCACACAGGAGTGCTGGAAACTGCAGGGACAGGTGCATCAAAGGGCAGTTTCGACGTTAAAGTGATCCCACTCTTTTCATATGCTGTGACTTTCCAGAAACAGGCACAGCTTACATGGCAGCACGTTTGGGTTGGGTAGCCAGGCGTCTTCTCTTGGCACAAACTTCACTCTCTGGGACCTCTCCAAAGGGAAGATATCCTGCAGATTTACAACTAGTTTGAGGTGAATCAGCTCCCAGAATACACAAGTTAGAAAAAAAATCCAGGAATAAATAGGAAGAACAAGATCTCTTCACTGACCTACGAGCCTCACAGGTGTTACCAAGGAATATGTCTCTCTCTCCTATTAAACATTTAGAAAAACAGTAGGATAATTTCTTATGCTATTGCATTTGGTATTTCCTGTCCACTTGCATGAGATTACACCGAGCACTTTGTTCCTTCAGAAACCAGGAGACAAAACAGCATGAGAGCTTTTATTTGCACACATGCACATTATAACTCCAGAAACCGTAAAATTAGCAGACACAAAGCAAGGCCAGAGAATGGTGTTTGTCCACATTTCACAGCTGGTTTTCTCCACTTGTCTGTATTTTAAAAAATAAAAATAAGTGTCTTCAGCAATACGAAGGCCAATTTTTTCCTTCCTGCAAGTCCTTCTTACGGATTTTTAGCCTAGTAAATACATGCATCACATGTATCCCTCTTTTACTGCTCACCATTTCCTCACTCATTTTAATACTGCTTTCCAGACTGCAGAGAATGTCATTAATTCTGTCACAAGCAAGTTTCTCCAGAACAGCAGACGTTGTTCCTGAAATATGCCTTGTCTGCATTATGAAAGAATCTTCTTATCAATGTGGTCACAATTGGATGATGTGTTTGCAACTGCTTTTAATGAATTCATGTTTTACCCCCAGAAATCCTTGTGGTGTTCAGTTTGTGGATGCAAAAGAGAGAACTGCATGACAAAAGGAGAAGTAGAATCACAGATGGATAGTGCAAACACTGGATTTTGAAAAAAATTGCCTTAGATTCAGGAAAATCTCATCTACAGTTGGAAACAATAATGAAACTGCTTTTTATAAACAGAATGAACTTTTAACTGTTCAAAACAACATTCTGAAGTCTTAAAACAATTGAAAAGCTTTTTGTCCTTTTTTCAAAAATGGGTTTTGGTTTTTTAACTTAAGCTTTCAAAAACTTGGTACTTCAAATGGTGATTAAACAGGAGCGTAGAAATGGTGGATCATAAGGCTGAAACAGGAAGAAATAAATACTTGTAAGCTCAGCACTGTAGCAAAGTTTTATGTCCCCCTTACGGTATGTCCCAGTACAATTGCATTAAAGCAAACAGTACTAGTTGCACATGTAGGGATATGCATATTTTAATTTCAAACTAACTGAATGATTACACATCAACTTGAATTTCAAGTTCAGTGAGAGGTGGACAGCAATATCCAAGAGCACAGTTTGTTTTCGTTTTTCCATGGCAAATTTCAGTTCAGACCTTAGTGTGAATGAAGACTTTAATTACCTGATGTATTACCAACAGGGCTGTGCCTGTCAGCCTCTGCTCCGTGAACAAATTCAGGTCTGTTGTCTCAGGCTTCACCTCTCTGATGCTGAATATAGCAGAAAATAGCAGGAAAACCTTCTGACCAAGCCAGCAGAAAACCAGTTCTGAGAGCTGACTTCTCACCATGAATGCCTGTGCAGTGCTGGGCAAGTCAGAATCCCCACCCTGCAGGTGCAGTCCATTTCCAACTATCCATTCACTGAATGGATGTCTGTCTTCTGACAGCAAAGCTCAGGTCTGGAGCAGCATAACGCACTCACACCTTGCAGCCAACACAATTGTGCTTTGAATACAAATATTTAGTTTTATCTTATTTTAATACTTTGATACACAAATGCAAACATATGCTAAACCTGCTGAAAGACTCAGGACTGAAGTACACAAGGTTATTTGTCAAAGGTGGCATAGAGGCCACGAGGACTGTTTCCCTGTTAGGAAAATCAGAGTTCCTGGAGCTGTGAAGTTCTCTTTTGCACAGCGTTCAGACAATACAATGAAGCTGCCACAGGAAATTATATGGATACATTAGTCATGCAGGATTTGTTTCTGTGCAAATTTTGGTGTTGGGATAAGTCTAAATATGCTCACTGGCTGGTAATGGTGGAGAGAAATTGAGAGCAACCTTTGCCACTAGTGATGTCCATCCTGCCACTAACAGTCTGTGATCAAACAGCAGTGACATTTTAGCATGCCTCATAATGCAGGTTTACAAATAGACTAATGTAACCATGAACAGTCTTAAATACAGAATTTCCTAAAGCCTAAAAAGGCCACATGCACATAATGTACAATCAAACAGGTGTCAGTGGGGAGTGACACAGGTTGCTGCAGCCAGAGATACATGAGAAAAGTTTGAACAATATCAATAGATTACACTCCTTGTGTCCTAAACTTAACATGGAAATCATCTTCCCAACATTTGCACTGTAGTGTAACCCACTAAAGGAGTCAGTGCTCCACAGAACTTTTGGAAAGAGGAGGATGGAAAGGTAAGTCCTCTGTCTTTTTTCATTAAATGCTTCAGGTTGATCTGTTGAGACATTTTTTGCTACTCAGATTCATGAAATGCAGGGCTTTCTTTGATTAGAGGACAGCACTGTTCAAGGAGAATCACTTTGGTTAGCTCCGTGTTAAGAATCCAGTCAAACACATCATAAAGGTAAAAGGCAATTTTAGTCCTAACTGTCTCCCCTACTGCAGAAGCTTACCTGCAAATCTGGATAAAAACCAACAATAAACTAAAATTGATGAAAAACAGCCAGAATTATTCGATTCAAGATTTCCTGTTTTGTTTTGGGTTTTGGGTTTTTTGGGAGGTTTTTGGTGTTGTTTTAGGGTTCGTTGTTTTGGTTTTTTTTTTTTTAATTATAGCAAAGTTTTCTCTTTTATCTTGGCGTTACTTAGCAGAAAGGAAAGGAGAGGAGAGAGGCAGGGCAAATGGAATAAATGCTCTGCTTCTAAGCCTCATGGATGTGATTCTCACATTTCAAATTGTATAATTACTTTGTTTTTCCAACATCTGGTCCTTGTCAAATGCCGCCATCTCACCTAGATAAAGTGAAAGTTAATGCAAGACACACAGTAATTTATTTGGGAGCTTCCTCAGTGCACTGCATTCCCTGATGTGGGAGAGACTCTAAGTACAGAGAAAATTAGAAACCTTTCATCTTGATCAGAGGGCAGAAGAACATGGTCACAGTGAATAATATCCACATACCTTGTAATCAAGAAAACGTGCAGACACTGTGTTTACCAAAAGGTCCAAGAAATCTATTAAGGAGATTGTATTGTAGCAGTTGAGTTTCATCCTCAACCAGTCTCATACTGTCGGCGAGTGAAGGTGTGATGAACTCCAGCGTACCCTGGTGACAGGTTTGTTTCAGAGCACAGCACAGCCCAGTGTGACAGCACAACCCTTTGAAGGGCCTTTGCTGCCCTCTGCCTGGTGCCTCGGAGGGTGAGCTGCTGAAATATTAACGCGGAGTAATTTTGTGCTGTAGAATTCGTGCCTGATCTGTGCAGAATTAGCCTGCACTCTTCCTAAGCAGCTCTTGGTGTTCTGCTTAAGCACAGACAGCTTCCCTCAGCTGCAGCATCAGACCCAACACACATCAAGACTACATCCCTGAACTGTGAGCTCTTGCAGGGCTGTGCCCAGTTCTGCCAGGACACAGGCCAGTGCCACAAGAGTGTCAGAGAGTGGCAAGTCTGAAAACCCTCCCTGCAGATCCCATAATGGTCCACATCTCTCTAGGATGATCGTTTATGTCTGTGAGTGCTGAAGTTGCTGATACCCTCAGTATTAGGGTTGAGTAGTGGCTGATATTTGTCCCTGCCCAAAACTACCCACAAGTAGGTTAAGGGTAAGTTAGGTTAAGCTGGCTGTCTGATAGAGAAATGAGTCATCTATAGCTTGCAGTTGTCAGTCCAAGCTGAATTTACAAGACAGAGCCTATGCTCACGTGACTGCACCACTGAAATAAACATTTTAATAGTGTTCAAAAAAGTTATTTCAAAAAGAATATCCTACAAAAGACTCCAATTTTTTTCCCCATTTTCTCTGTAATGCTCCTTAAAATGCAGTCCTTGTAGAATATCATCATATCACCAGCTGACCCCAGAATATATTCACATTATTAGCTCGTCTCTTGTCTCATCTGCTGTATCTCATAAACTGCTCAGGGAAAGGGCTGCAATTTTATTATTGTTATTCCTTTAACATTAGAATCTCACACTGCAGGACAGCAAATAAATAGTTTCTAGAGTGTTAGCTAAAAATACCACAGGCTGAGATTTCTTTGCAGATATTAGGACAAGTTCATAAGCTTTTCACTAAGCAAAAGATATGCCAAAGTCATCTGAAATATTATTTCAAATTAATCCAGTTCATTGGGATTCTTTTTAGGCCAATTATCTCAATAGACAGATATAGTTTCAAATAACGTCTCAGGAATTCTTAATGAGGACTTTCTGATTTTCCCATTCTATCTTTTATTCCAGAAAATCTAAAGAAAATGGTTTAGCTCAGAACAGCAAACTTCAGTTTGAATTCTATGGCTTTTAGAGGCATTTTGAGTCACTGCAAAACTAAAATGTATTTTTCTACTGCGTGGGAACCATAATGATCAAGAAAAAAATCCCAGAGAAATTCCCCAAGGAAAACTGTGACTCCAGGAAGGAAGGAAGGAGGGAATAATAAGAGATACTGGAACAGGGTCACCCTCACCTCCCCATCTATCTGACATTAAAACTGCTAAGAAGAAGTATCCATGTTATGACAACCTTCACACTTTCACAAAGGTAATGAATCAAAATAAAGCAGTCCTGCTTTTAAGTTCTGTGAACTATGACAAGTTTAGGAATACCTGTTTCTCACCTTGCTGCAGGCATCAGTTTGAGATCTGATGGCATCAAGAAATTAGACCTTGCCCAAGTCTGGTGTTTTCACTAACTATGAAGGTCCTTTGATTAACTGTTGAATAGTACTAAATGCGTGACAGAATCCCATTCTGTGTATCTTTCCAGTTTGACATTCTTATGTATTTCCTGAGTTTTCCATGAAGTTTTACAAAGCTTCAGATACCCCACATTTCCATAGGGTTCCCAAGATAGTGTCAAAGCCACATTAAAGAGCAGTAAATTATATTAACAACCTGTCTCCTGAAAACAGACCTCTAACTATGTCATCCAACAAAACTAAATAACTTTGACATTATTGGGTGAGCACTGACTCTTTCTGTTTTCCTCCCAGTGCTTACAATTTGATTATTTTCCAGGATATTCTGATAAGTACAATTAGGCTGACTGATTTATAACACTGCAGCTTCACTTACCATCTGAAGACAAGGAAATGTTTGACCTTTTCCCCTCCTCCACAGGTTTTCATAGATAACTGTTAATAGCTCTGAGGTTGATAGTGTTCCCCTAAGTGCCCTGGGATGAATCAGCCCAACCAGTCTGAAAAAACCACGTTTATCTAGCTATTTTCTAACCTATTCTTCTTAATCTAGACAGAAATCATCCATGAACATCAGTGGTGTTGAATGTATTGGTCTTTGGATCACTGTTGCCATTTCCATTGACAACCCAACTCAAAAAAGGCATTAAATTGCCCATCTGCCAGAGAACTTTCCTGATGTACTGCAGTTTTAAGAAACCATCAGTTTCCTTTTTTCCTCATTATACTCCTTGAAATATAGAATTGTTTTCTTTGCTACTTACATTTGCTTTGTGTATAAACTTTCAGTGAAAAGGGTGTCAGATGAACATCACAAATTCATAGGCTCTGAGCCTCTCCAAGAGCTACATGAACCCAAAATCTTCAACTTTGCCCCTCTACATTTTCTGTATTTTCCTTTATAGCCAGATCTTCCACTCTGTGGTTGAACAGTTGTGTGGTGCCACTTCAGAAAATGGAGCCTGAGGAAGACATGAGAAATAACACAGAAGCAATAAAGAAAAGAAGATAGAGGAATTAAGGATATCAGGGGTAGTCTCCAAGATACCCCTTAAAGATCAGCAGCCCTGGAGTGACAGATCAGCAGCCTGATTGGAGGGGACACCCCACAGGCAAGGCTGAGAGAATTATCACAGAACTCACGAGTGGCAGCCAGGCTTCTCTCAGAGCTGCTCTCAGCTTCACTGGCCTTCTGTGCCAACGTCGGCTGTGCTTTAAAAGGCTTTTAAAAGCTCAAAAAGACCAGGCTTTATTAGAAGATGAGCTAAAGTGACTCACTTTTAAAATAGGTCAGGCAAGAACAGAAATGCAAAGGCCTTGAAAAACACAGCTCTCCCATCTCATTGCTGGGAGCCTCCTGCTGATGTCCTGCTGCCACGTCTCATGTGACAGGCAATCATCTCCTGGACACCTGAGCACAATGGTCTATAAGTCACCAGTGAGCAGTTCCTGTCACAGACAGGCATTAGCACACCCACGTGTGAATAAACTGCCCCTGTGTGATGTCCAGTTTCCCTCTGAAGTGCCCTGCATGTCTCCTCTCCACCCCTCGACCAGTCAGATTTATGCTCCTCGTTTTGGGTTGTGCCATTCCCATGGGTTCAGGCTACTCATCCTGCTCTGGCTGTGTATGGGCCATCCTGGGCACACTTCTGTCCAGGCCAGTTTATGATCTTCCCTTTTGGAAGGAGGTCTGGGGAAGCATGTGGCTGTCAGGAGTGACAGCATCAGATAGCAGTGATGTTAATGCTTGTAATGCTACTGATGTTTTCAGCTTCATTTTTAAGAAGCTCCAACATCCCCAGATCACAGCGGTTTCTGCTTTGCCTTATCTACCCATGCACACATGCAAATCCACAGAGACTTTGACATCAGTTTTTAACAGGGCATAGTTTTCTGTCAAATAAAATGTCAGGATGTGCTCTTCCATATTTCACTTCTGCTGTCCTGCCATTTAATTTAATAACAACTAAATATCAAGTGGTTACTATTTTGATGCTGTGTTCCATCAGCTATCGAATTAGAAATAATGGTACTGGTCTAAATTTGTGATTCATGGTGAACTGCCAAAACTAATCTCAATCGCTCAGTGGACAACATCTAGTGGTAACTGATTTAACAGATGATCGTCTGCTGAGCTGTCCTGTCCTCTCTCACAGAAATAGGAATATTAATGAAGTACAAGTTCACTCACAATTTGCAAGTCTTTTCCAGACAATATAAGTATTCATCATGGGAAACAATTTTTATCCTTTTTTACTATTATAGACTTTTTTATTGCATTTGACAAGTGTTTTGTGTATATGGCAAACCTTTGTGACTTCAGGAATACTGCTGAACTGCTGAGGCATTTAAAAAATCTCTCTGGTGTTTTCCATGAAGATTTTTTGATTTACCGTCGACTCTAACTCCAGCAGGCTCTTTGCCCAAATTGCCCCTTGGGAGAGCTCCTTGCACCTGCTGTATCAACCTCCTAGTGCTGATCCTAACAGGAGTCACACATGGGAGTAAAGAGTTGCTCTGTTAGAAAGGACTTTACAAAACTAACAAGAATTTTAAAATGTTAGAAGTATGGGCCCCAAAATAAATCTTCTCTCTGTATCTTCACTCTCTATCAAGTTTCAGTCTGCACTTTTTCTCTGCTGGACTCAATTACCCTCTGCCAGGTTTGAAGATGCCTTACACATATTTTCCTGGATCAAGTCTAGAAATTCTCTAGAATTTCTGTAAGTCATCCGTAAATAAAACCAAATAAAATCAGTTGCTAATTTTTCCTTCATATCTTTTATTAACGACCATCAACAAAAAGTTGACTGAAATGTTATGATTTATGATAGTAACATCAAGAGGCAGAATCTTCCAGGTTTGTTTTCCTAAATTTCATTGCTTTTTAAAACAGGGTAACTCAGAGACAATGAATTAATTTTGAAATCAGCTGGTCAATTTTGTCATTTACTTTCCAGTGTACCAGATTTATATCTGCCAGGCCAGACAGCAATTCAAGATTCCTTTATGGCTGAGAATGATGGTGCCTTACAGATCAAATTAACTTTTACAAAATAAAAGGATCACCTTCAAGAGCAGGTAACAGGGTCTGAACAAAATTTTCTGCTGTAGATAAAAGGTGGTTTTTTGGAGTAGAAATTCAAATCCAAGACAAAAATTTTTATGTGTTCTCAAGGCATACATTCACAAAAACAACAAAGATGTTTCATGGACATTGCACATGTCCAGCCTGGCGTGGAATGGCACAAACCCTGTATGGGTGGGGCTGCAGGGTACCCCCCAAAATGGGCTCTGTGTTGATCTCTGTCACTCCCTCGGGGAGCTGGAAGGTGAAAGCCCGCAGCAGGTTGGCAAAGAAAATAAAGAGCTCGGTCCTCGCTAGGTGCTCCCCCAAACACACACGGTGCCCTGCAGAGGGAAGAGGGGAAGGACAGTGAGTAAATTATCCTGACTTCAACAGCAATTGTATTCATTCTCACACAAAGCTATGGTATTTTTGCCTAATTAAGAATTTCTTTAGGACTTAATGCAATCAATGACACAAAGTTTAGTGTAATTCTTCCTTTGACAAATCTTATCTGTAGCTGTAGATAACTGTGTGCCCCTTCTGCTCCAAGTATCCCTTCAATTACCTCAAAAATCTCATCTTAATTTGACTGACAACTTGAAAGGAATTCAATCCATCATATAAATGAAGAATAAGGACCTGCTTTTCCTGGGAGATGTCATGCTCCAGTGTTGTATGCATAAAGAATCAGGAAGGCTGCTTGCAAGTATTTTCCAAAATGTATGTCTGGTGTGAAATTTATGCCCCAAATCAATAGACATGATCATTAGCAGAGAATTTCCTTCCAAAAATAAGGTGAGTTAGATATATACATTTGTCAGGACACCTCTGTTTATCCATGTTATTATTCGTTCAGTAGAACAAAAGTTACTGAAAATAATCATGTTGATTTAAGCACTGTTTTCCACAAAAAGATTTAAAATAGAAAACCAAAGGTTTTTAATAGGCATCTTCATTCTACACTCCCAATCCAAACACCTAATGCATGTGCTGTCAGTCCATTTACCTATTGAGAATGGTAAAAAGGCTTCTTGGCTCACAAAGTTTCCATCCTTATCCAAGAAGTGACCAGGGTTGAATTGTCGAGGTGTTTCCCACTGCTCTGGGTCATACAAAGATGAAGCAATATTTGGAAGAACTATGGTGCCCTGAAAGGAGAAAAACACTCACAGTTCTGGCTGAGTCCTCACCCAGTGGCCAGAGCCAGCTGGTGAGACCGGTGTTCATTCCCTCTCAGAGTTCAGTGTTTTGTGCTGATAGACTCAGTTCCCCAGTAAGGACTGTGAGGAACTCAAAATATTTTTGCTTCAAAATGTTGGTCCAAGCAAGACAATTGAAGCGACCACCTCAATAGGAACTAACAACTTTATTTGTATTTAACTCATTTTCACTTCCAATGTTAGGAGTTTCTGTGATTTAGTCTCTTTAACAAAAGCTAGTTGCAAAACTGCCGTGCTTCTCCCCAGATTTTTTACAGGCTTTCTGCACACAAAAATTCAGTCAGAAATCTTTCCAATGCCTTATCAGCACAAACCCACCACAGTTTCCTTCAGTATCAATCACAAAGGTTTTATCTTCACTGGTTTGTAGGAACACTTTGCTAAAATATAATTTTCCAACCAGGGGCATCTTCCACTGCTGATCACCCTCTCCCTAAGAGCTGCGTCGCTCAGCCTGACAGGTGAGTTCTTGTCTCTGTTCAGTGGCACCCAGAGGTGTCCAGTCCCCTTGCTACTGAGGAGCAGCTCCTGGCACAAACAGATCTTAATCCACACCTTGCTCTACTGATGCAGGAAAGGTGTGCAGCAACTTAGAAACTGCGTCTGTACCTTTTTGAGGGGAAAGCCAAGCAGTGTGGTGTTCCTCACACACACCCTGGGCATGCCAACGGAGATAATGTTGCTGAAGCGTTGGATCTCATGAACCACAGCATTTGTGTAGGGCAGTTCTCTCCGATCCTCATAGCAGATTAACTTGGAAGGACCTAGAACAGCATCCAACTCCTTCTGAACTTTCTCTGTGGAGAAATATTCAGTGTTTCAGGTGGAAAAACCTATCAAGTGTTTTCACTAATTCCATTTAAGATTCTGTTAAAAGGAAATGGTTCTTATGTAGAATGTCTACTAAGTGAAACAATGCCAATTAGAACAATGCCCAAAAACCATGAAAGAAATGTATCTATTCCTTGGTACCTGCCTTTTGAACCAAAAATAGTATGTTTTAAATCACTTATTGCACAGGAGTCTTGGGAGCATTAACAAAAACAAAACTTTGTTTTATAAACCTCTAGAGAGGCAGGACATATCACCTAATAAAACCATCGTAGATTTTTAATAAATGATCCTGTCTTTTTTCCAGGCTGCTTGAAGCAACATTAAGATGTAGGGAAGTCCATTCTGCATCACATCAAGCCTGCTCTGTGACTGCCACCAGTCCGTCACACAACTGTGCTAGGCAGGCTCTGACAACAGAGATTTAAGCACCTTACAGAATTTAAAATGTATATCCAGAAAGATTTTAAAGTAAACTTCCTTCTATAAAGAACTATCTTGCAAAAGCAAGCATGACTACTTCAGGATCCAGTGTAGTTTGAGGTAATCAGTTACTGCATAATATTTACACACATCTCTGTTTGGGTTGTTGAGAGCACAAGGAAAGCCTGGTGAGGCAAAAGGCCAAACTTTTCCATATGTTACAGAGTGGAACTGCACAGCATTGTCATTGGGTTTCAACACAGGCAACAGTATGAATGCGTTCAGAAAGAAGCCCAGGAAGGATCACTCTGCACCCACCCTGCTTTCTCACATATGTGCAAGGTATTATATTTATCTAAATAAAATTACACGGGTGAGTCAGTGCTTGCATAACCTTAATTACGTAGGTGATAAC
The DNA here is from genome assembly GCF_003031625.1 of Empidonax traillii. Lineage (NCBI taxonomy): Eukaryota > Metazoa > Chordata > Aves > Passeriformes > Tyrannidae > Empidonax > Empidonax traillii. Next base: position 756,714 of record NW_020955485.1, on the reverse strand, counting down.
AAAACGTGATAACATGAGATTAAGTAGACTTTCTTGTCTGACAGCTACAAGATGAGCAATTTTTTCTTATGTTCATGTCTTTCCTCCGTTTAAAATCCTGTTCTCCTCTGAGTATTTGCACATGTTCTGTGATCTAACAATGAGGTTTCTCTCATCCAGCATAAGTCGTCCTTCTTCCTTTTGTTTTCATTCAGTGCTGTATGAAAGTTATTGATGGTTATTTAAAAACTAGACTTAAAAACAAGCTTCCTAAATACAAATATATGTAACATATGAGCCATCAGTTTCCCTTCCTGACCGGAATGATTTCTATTACAAGAAACTCAAACACATCACAGAGTTAATTTAATCACAGGTTAGACACGCTGGTATCTTGGGATTGGAAATGGACTGATGGGCAAAAATAAAGTCAAGGTTGGCAACTGACCTTTAGGCAATATCTGTATTTCTTCTGTGACCTACAGAGCACCAAGAGGGGCAGGACCCCCTGTAGTCCCTCTTACTGATACTCAGCAATACAAAGCACAACTGAAGTAAGTTTCCAAACAGTGACACTCCTATTATCACACATCAGTTTCAGGTTAATTATTTTCAGCCATCAACTAAGAGAGAACCCAACCCAATTTCCTGAAGCACCATGAGCACCCCTCACCAATGACTGCAGCAGTGGCCACTGTTCCCTTAAGGAACACATGTGCAAACTACTGGCTTCCCAAACAGTGACTCCAGTCCTCTTATCTCTGCCACAGTCTTCATTTCCCCACAGACCCCTACACCTCAGTCAGCCCCAATCTCCTATACAGGTGCATAATTCCCGAGTGGTTAACTCTGAGAACTGCCTGTAGCTGCTCTAAGAGCTTGTGTACAGATCCCCTGCATCTACTGATGCTGCCTAGCACAGATATACCAGTACAAAAAGGTATACATAGAACTAGGCACGTATCAGTATCTAGGAATAATCTCTGATCCATGAAAATGTTATGACTTGGCTGTTCTACTGCCTGAGAGATATTTGTGGTGGGCTTATTTACTCACCTTGGATGTCTGGATATGCCACCATATAGAGCAGACCCCAGTTCAAAGTAGTGCTCGTTGTCTCTGATCCACCCAGAAAAAGGTCATTTATAGAATAAACCATGTTGTCTTCATTGTATGTAGACCTGGGTTCATCTTTGGACTGCAAATGATAAGAAAAAATAGAGGCTTATACGTGAAAGATAGAAAAATCCAAATAGGGTTAAATATGATTTATAACTGGTCCCAAGATGCAGTGTGTTCTGCATGTAGGACAATACAGAGACTGACAAGGAATGTTAGACACCAAAAACGGCTATCAGTACAAAAAGCAAACATTTCACAGAGAGATAAGACATCTTTACTGCCCTTTTAATCATGAAGCTAAATTGCATGTTCTTTGCAGAAAGAGATTATCGGCTTAAGTGTGCAAATAGTGGTTCATTTAGAAGGTTTCATAAGTAAATCTTCCTCTAAAGATGTCTACTAGTATGCCATTCTTCATGCCTCAAGTCACAGTCCGCCACTTAGTTTTTCTAGCAAGCAATGCAGTGACAAGGCAATGAAAACGGCTGTGTAAAGTTCTTAACCTCTGGTATTCAGGTTTCTTCTTCACTACAAAGGCACAATGACTCACATACAGCTTCTCTGAGGTTTCACAGTTTTCAATTAGAAGTGTGAGGACTTGTATGTATACACTGAAACTATAAAGGAATGTCATTATAGTTTGGGGCAATTCATTGTCTAAATTTAGGGAGGTTATGCTCAGGGGTCTTGAACCTTTCTCTTGCCAATGGAACAGCTGAAAAGTGGGAAAGATGTTTTCCCCTGTTGTAATACCATCTAATCTTTTTTTATTGCTCCTGTGCATCTATTATAGACAGTTCAATGTTTCTAATAAATAAACTTGGATGATTTCCATCCGGCAGATCCCAGAAGAACTCACTGAAACAATTTCTGGTCCACTGATTTTCAAGACTCATAAATCTTAGAACAGAAGTGAAATGTTTTAGAAGCAGTTAAATGCTTTGGAAAGTCAGATGTGTGAATGTGCCTGTACAAAAAAAATTTGAAACAAGGGAATCCCAGGAACTAGAAGCCAGTTGGGCAGACATCTATCCTAGCCATAAAAATATAGCAGCTGATGTGGTAATTGATTGATAAAGAATTACCAGTTAGAAATACAAACTGATGCTATTGGTTATTATATAGAAATAAATGACCATGGCAAGGAGATCTGATTTGACTCTTTGGTAGAAGTATCAGCTTGGACGATAATGACAATTTCACAGTTGCAGTGTGCTTGGAGTCCACAAGATAGTTGCTTTTGATCCCCATAATAATAAAAAATCTTGCACTATAAAGTATTCATAAGACACAAGCTAAAAGACTGAAGAGCAGCCTGACAGAAATAGCTAACAGACTATGGATGGGAGGGATTTCTCCCCTGGCTGCACATCTGTAGTGACTGAGCACAGCAGTAGAGATGCTCAGGGCGTACACAAGGCAGGCAGTGCCCAGGACAGCAGCTCCCTTTTGGCTGTGACAGCAGATGCAGGATCATAGAATCATAGAATAGATTGGGTTGGAAAAGACCTCCAAGATCATCAAGTCCAACCCCTGATCCAACTCCAATTACTATATCATGGCACTAAGGGCCACATCCAATCTCTGCTTAAAAACCTCCAGGGATGGTGAATCCACCACCTCCCTGGGTAGGCTGTTCCAATGCCTGATTACCCTCTCTGTAAAGAATTTCTTCCTAACATCTAAGGATGAGTGCCTGCAGCCTCACACAGAAAACTTACTTTTTCAATGTGAGCCAGGTAAAAGTCAATGAAATCCTGCAGTTCATCCGGTGTCCCACGCTCCGTATGCATTCTGATCTCTCTCCGTGTAAAGTTGCTCAGGACATCATAGCAAGCCAGCGCCTTCTTGTGGGGCCCAGGGAGACGGCACATCAGCCAGGGGAAGATTTCGTACAGCTGTGGGAGTGACACACAAGAGGCACTACAAAGTCTCTATCACTAGAAAATGCACCAGAAAGGCCTGCTACAAAGAGAGGGCGATGTTCATGTTAGCGTGGGGTTTGGACCTCATTAGCAAATATCCTGTCAAAGACTGCGCTTATGCTTTCAAGTTGTGAAACAGTACATTATTTAAGTTCTAGCTGTTTTGATGATAGGGTTCAGAGTTCCACAGGCTTTCAGCTCAATCACAAGCCAAATTGGAATTATTATAACTAGAATGAACTGTGTTCATCTACTCAGTTATTTAAGTCACGTCTTCAATTACTATGAACTGCATTCAGGCATTTTAAAAGTGACATCCTGCCCTCCAGTGGAGAATAGCGGGAACGGAAAAGCAAAACTTACCAACTGTCCTCGCCAGGATGTGCAAAAGGAGTTGATAAACCCAAAGCAAGGGTCGGCTGCCGGTAGCTGCTATATAGGCTGGGTAGTCCCTAAAGCACTCTCTACCAATCGGCCTCTCAAGGGTCCTCGATAAAATTTCAAATATCTGAAATCCAGAAAATCTAAGGAACAGCTACCTAACAGCTACCTAAATTTGAGTGCTCTCCTCTAGAAAGGAAGAAGGTGTTAGCTGACACCAGATTAATTTTTTTCCTTCTCTCTTATCACTGGGGAAAACCTGGAGTAAGGAATAGCTGCTTTCTACCTATTCTGATAGCTAGAAAGTTTGTTCTGATTTTCAGCCTATCTTTTTGCCTGGATAATTTGTATACATTGTTCTTGTATCTGTAGTGTACTTTGTCCCATCCACCTTCCTGGCTATCGGTCCTGCCAAAACTCCTCCTCAATTTCTGGAAAAGCCCAGTCCACAGTGTTCTCCTGCTTAGTGCCTGATAGCATGGGATCCAGTTAAGAAGTTGGGATGTGGATGCAGCAACATCCATTTTCCACACAATACTGAGTACTCTTTGCATCTGGGAAGTGGGAAGATTGTGGCCATCACTCTGGAAAAGTTTGAACCCCTGTTCTTGTTTCCCCAAACAGGATCTTATTCACTGAACTAAGCAAAGCCAGGAAGGAGACAAGAAAGGGAGTTATGCTCTCTATCCTAAAAGCAGGTCTCACCTGCCACCACTACACACAACTTAACAGGACCAGAGTTAGGCTAAGCAAGAGGGAACCTGACCATAACCTAGTGAGAAGAATACTCTGTGGGATGTGGAGAGAAATCTTTGTATTACAGGGATTGCTTATGTGTTTTACATTACAAAGTTACTGCATAAGCTGTATGGGACAACTTTAGCAGTGGGACAGAACCAGAACTCCCAGAAAACTTTGAATGCCCTTCTGTGCAAAGGAGGCCTCTAATGTCAGATGAGTCCTCTATGTCAGATGAGTCCTTGGCTCCCAGATTGTTTGGTTGCCAAACTTATTACATTTGCTGGCTTAGTATTTCCTGTCATCTGCTGCCTGTGTCTAGAGCTACTCCTCACTCAGGCTGAAGGAGCAGAATTTCTCTGGGAAGCCTTCAAGTCCAAGTCTTAAAGAGGTAATGGTGATAAGTAGCCACAGGCAAAACACTTCAATATTTGAATAATTCTCTCTGTTCACTATATAAAACAATGTCTAAACTTGACATGTGAATCACACTTTTAGACCTGACTTTTAATATTTAAGGATCATATTGTCCAAGGCAGGAGTCTGGTGCATAGAGGCTGAAAACCCATGACCCAGGAGCAGTCCATGAGCCTATGCCTTGCTGCAAAGAGTTAGGCAGAGCTACCAGAGTGCTCAAACATAGGATAATGAACACAAATGCCTGAGGCTGGTCTGTGGAGCACTACCATCACATTTTGAGAGAGTGCACTGCCCAGTACAGCTGCACAGGACACCACTCACCCATTCGAAAACTTTTGCCCAACAGCCACCTCTTGAATCTGCATTTCTCACTCTCCATCTTAGTTAGAGAAATACAAGATAGTTCTCTTACATGATGTATAAAGCTGCCCCCAAATTTGAACAGATGCTCTGTGGCTCTAATCAGTTCATGAAAGGTCTCATCCTCTCTGGAGAAACGATGTCCAAACACGACAGCACAAATGACATTTGAGACAGAATGAACAAGAGAGAAAGAAGGATCCAGAGGTTTCCCTGCAACCATAATAATAAATGTCACTGTTAATGTCTCCTACTTTAGTAAAATCACAGAATGTTATAGGTTATCCATAGAAGAGAGCATTGCATTTCACAGAGAAGCAGCAACCTCCTTACAAAATTGGAGTATCAAACCAATTCTTCACAATGGTGGTGCAATCCCATTATCCCAGGAATGTGTAGCACCCTAAAGAAACACCAGATGTGTAAAATACTGCATAATATGATAGAGCAAATTTAGAGATAAGAAAAAAATTCTATGCAAATTTGCTGCCCAGCAAATTCAAAATATGTCTCAAGCATGGGAATGACTGAGAACACTGTGGATAAAGGGAACCTGAAGGGAGAACTGCAAGAAGGGAGGCAGCCTTATCCAGCAAGGACATATAGGCCACTATGTTTGTCTGACCTTGCTAGAGATGTACAACCTCCAGTAAAATAAAATATTGTAGACTCCTTTCAACCAACTGTGGCAGAGATACAATAATTCATATTAAAGCAATTATTTGAAAACCTAATCCCAAGTCACTATTTTGTGACTCTGGAATAAATTACTATAAACAACTATATTTATGTATGTGTCAGTGCAACTGTCCAACACCCAAGCCATGATTCTGATTAGCAACTTACTGTTTTGTGCTTTTTTCTCCTGCATATATGTTCTTAAACAGAGTTGGGCTAGATTTAATTACTTTTAACTGATACAATGCTAGCCATGACATGTCCTCATTTATTGTGCCTTTGAATAATGATCAATATTGGGAAATCCAACTAACATGATCCTAACTGGGTTGAGAAGGGTATTCATGACAAGATTCTAGTCACTGCTACACGGAGTGTAGATTTACAGATGAGACTTAATTCGGAAGTGCCTCCATAAGTTTATGCACCTCCACCATATATGAGCCAACAATGGTGCCCTTGAGGCAAAGGCCAACATCATCCTGGGATGCATTAGGGAATTATTGCTGGCAGGCCAAGGGAGGTGATCCTTCCCCTTTGATCAGCACTGGTCAGACCCATCTGGAGGGCTGGGTCCAGGTTTGGGCTCCCCAGTACAAGAGACATCGACACATTACAACAAATTGGGCAAAGGGCCACAAGGACAATTAAAGGTTTGAAGGATCTGACATAAGAGAGGCTGGGGATATTGTTTAGTTTGGAGAAGAGAAGGCTTAGGGAGGTATCTGAATAAAGAACATGGGGCCAGATTTTTCTCAGTGATATCAAGTGAGGCAATAGGCAAAAATGGAAATACATTAAATTCTGCATAAACAAAAGAACTTTTTTTACTGTAGAACTGATTGAACAGCAGAACTGGTTACCCAGAGAGGTGGTGAAGTCTCCATTCTTGCAGATATTTACAACTCAGCCCTAAGAAACCTGCTCAGAGTGACCCTTCTTTGAGAAGGGGTTAGACTAGTCCATCTTCAGAGATCCCTTTCCCCTTAGGACATTCTGTGATATAAATAATAAATAAGCTCCAGTTTTTCTTCCCAGATGTAGTTGTTTTGTAAATAACTTTGAACAATAATAGTCTCCTTGAAAACACAGGGCTGGGGTCTTTGCATTTTCAGTCCATTCCCTACAGACACTGTAAGACTCAGCACACTCTTTTGTGGAACAAAAGTTGCCCTTAATTTCAGAGAAGTTCATACGCTAAGGACATCAGACTAATTGCAGAAATGTATTGATATTTATTGCAGAGATACCTTTCCTGCTTGCAAAAAAGGCTACCAGGTAGTGGGCTTCCTCTTGAACTCGATGCTCCAGACCTTTTTTTCCCAGGCCAAGGTTGCGTAGGGTCCTGAGTGCAAACCTTCTCTGCTGCTTCCAGGTGTGACCAGTTGCCAACATAATTCCTGCATCCATTACAGGAAGAGCTCTTTATCATGCTAATATTAATTATAGACAAGGACTACATTAAAGTATATATTAAGTCACAGAATATAATTAAAGTATTGCATTGCCTAAGAACAAAGGCACAAAGGAACAACTCTGGCATGTAAGTAGGTTGGCAGGACTGAAGAGGACAAACTCAGCCGGGTAATAAGATGACTTGCAGGATTAAGCTTGATCTAAGACAACCACATATCTCAGGATGTCTGACATCTGCTTCTCTAGATGCTCTTTGTAATGCTTGTCTCACACCCTGCTGTGCCTGAAGCTCACCTGAATCAGAGTGATGATTCTTGTGAATGGAAAGGGGGCAAGAGCTCTGACATTTCATAGGTAGGGATAAATGTTCCTGTCCACAGGGCAGCAGAGTTCAGTGCTTAGGCTTTCTGACAGACTTGGGGAATTTCCAGTGTGGTTGGTGGTATGAAACCTACATCAAGGTTGAAATAGAGGTGCACTGAGCCTCTAGGTGTAACTGTGGGAGTAAGAAAACATTCACAAAAGGAAGGGAATAGGAAGAAGATTCCACTGTCAATCTCACTCTTCAGCTGAAAATGTAATAGTGGGAGGCAGCAAGTCCTCCAAGGACAAGGAAAAGGGCTGTTTCCTGCTTTTCCTCCACTTCTCTGTAACACAACTTAACCGCTGTCTCATTGCATCACTCTGAATCTGCTCCAGTGAGTGCTTCACACAAGACATTATGAACCTTTTTTCTTTTGCTTGTATTTTCCTCCTGCTACTATCCAAAAGCAATTTCACCCTTCCCTGCCTTGCAGTTCACCCAGCAGTCATTCCTTGTAGACAAACCCTGCTTCCTGTGGTACCTCTGTAAGTGGTTACAAGCTACAAAAGAGCTGCAATATGTAAAGATGATGCTTCTGTGCAATATCTATTGCAAGAAATTCTCACCTTTCCCTTTGGCCATTGCTCTGAAGAAAGGAGACACCAGCCTCCCAGAAACATCTTCAGGGTGAGTGGTCATACCATCCTTCACTGCTTGAAATCCATTCAGTACAACCACTGGGGCCCATCCAAACCATAAGGTGAATATGTTGCCATGAATTTTTGCCAGCTAGAGATGGGAGAGAAGCCAGAGAAGCACAGATGAAATCCCACACGCTGCAAACAAATAGAGGATGAACCTGTTTTTGCACTGATTACAAGACCATCCCTGAAGTGGAGTGATGTTCTCCATCTTTCCCACAAGATTATAATTTTCCATGACAAAGCATAAATGTCTTTTCTAGCACTCACTATCGGAAACAGCTGAGTATTCCCACTTTTCAGAGCCACAGGTCTATGTCAAGAAATATGTATCTTTTATTACTGTATATAAGCCAAGGCTAGTTCTCAATGATTCATGTGAAAAAAGGCATTTGCTATTCATTACTTTATTGCAAGACAGTTTCTATCATTTGCACAAGTAAAGTAACACAAAAGAACACAGAAATGCCAGAGGAATACCTAGCTTGTAGAAGCTGTACCAGTTACTTTCTACTTTCCTGCCAACCATTTTCAATCCTGTCAATATAAGTGAGCACATAAACACGGAGTGCAATAAGTTCTATTTACTTTTCAAGCTAGAGACTGCCACTGCTCAGCAAGCTACAAATCCAGGCCATAAAAGTAATTATTTTTAAAGTATTTTTTCCCTAACTGCAAATATGATCTATTATCCCTAAAAGTATTTAATCCCAAATTATATCAAATTTCATATGAGTTTGTCAAACTCAGTATTAAAAGGGGATGAGTTTAAGCATCAGAATGATCTTCACATATTCTGAAATTCCAACACCAGTTTTCTTAGCTTGGCAAACTACTTTACACTGCAAGAACTTTTCCTTACTTTACAAACCAAACCAGAAGTTCTGAACCAAAGCGGGTGTGATATCACAGTGGCCAGTTAACAGTTACACTGTGCTACCTACATAGTTTCAGGAGAAGACATTTTCACACAGAAAACAACATGAGAAATGACAAAGACTTTTAAACAATTAGGAATATCTGAAAAAAAGTACCTTCATGAGGAGATCACGATTAAACTGAAAGTTCAGCTGTATCAAGGTTCCAAAAACTGGGAGAGGAATTGGTCCAGGAGGAAACCATCTCCGTACTTGCTGCAACTTTAAAAACTGTGTAATTAG